>NW_006409159.1:43445-62037 GCF_000296735.1 Chrysochloris asiatica
GCGGAGCGGCTGGTAGTTTCGAACCGCTGACCTTAAGGTTCGCAGTCCGATTCGTAACTAGGGAAGTTTAATTGATCGTCCTTCAATCACTGTTGAAACAGTCAGGAAATGTAAGTCAGGAAAGTTTTATATTTTCAATTTAGTGGTCATAAGGTACTATAGAGAGCCCTGGTGTGGCACCATATGATAAGCACGCGACCTGAAGGTCAGTTTAAACCAAAAGGTCAGTGGTTCATGCTCACCAGCCGTTCCTCAGAAACCCTATACAGGGTTCCGACGCAACGGTTCTTAACAACAACAAGGTACTATAAATACTTAAAATTATTAATCACTTAAAGATAATAAACAAAGTACACAGTACAAGATATTCCTCTTCACAAGCAAAAGTGCCTTGGACCTTAAAGAATCGTGTCAGCAAACCAGAAGCATGATGTGTATGATCCCAATAATACACACACATACACACAGAGGGAAAAAACTGGAAGACAACACGCCAAGGTGTTAACAGTCAACAGTCTGTGAGATAACAACATGGTTTTTATTATCTTCATCATAGTTTTTTCTCTCAAGTTTTCTAAAATAAAATCTTATTGCCATTATGAAAGGAAAAAAATGAAGAACTTTATTACAGAAATCAGGTAGAATTTACTCAGATGTGCTAAACATGACTGCCAATAAGATCCCAATCGGCTCCTTTTGCCAGCCTCCATTTCTAGTGCTGGCAAAAAGTCTCTTGGTCTTGCCATCCTGGTGCCTCAGCTTCAGGATTATGTCCTTTCAAGTGATTACTTCGTCTTTCTGGATCTTGTCATCACATCGATAAACCGACAGACAAGTGGTGGACGAGTTTGCCATAGGTGGTTGCATGTTGCTGTGATACTGGTGATACTGGAAACAATGCCAAAGGTATTTCAAATATCAGTAGGGTTGCTCATGGTCGACAGGTTTCAGTGGAAATTTTAGACTATGATAGATGAAGAAGAAGGGCCTGGGATATACTTCTGAAAAAAAGTGACCAGTGAAAACCTTACAGATAGCAACAAAACACTGTCTGATACAGTGCCATAAGATGAGTCCTGCAGGTTCGAAGGTACTCAAAATCTGACTAGGAAAGAGCTGCCTCCTAAAATACAACTAGGAAACAGAAACCTCCTTAAAGCACAGTTGACCTTAATGGCATGGACGGAGTGGACCTCCATTTGCTTATGGGGCACAACTCAAAATGAAAACAAACAAACAAAATAACTTCAAACATCAATTAGTAATCTGGAACGTACAAAAGTATGAATTTAGGAAACTTGGAAGTTGTTAAAAATGAAATGAATACCTGAAGATTAACATCCTGGGCATTAGTGGGTAAAAATGGACTGGTATCAGCCATATTGAATCAGATAAGCATATTCTACTATGCTGGGAATGACAAATTGAAGAGGAGCTGCATTGCATTCAACATCAAAGAGAAGATTTGAAGATCTATCCTGAAGTACAGCATTCTAAGTGGTAAGATGATACCCATACACTATAAGAAAGACCAGTTCATATGACTATTATTCACATTTACACACCAACCACTAAGGCCAAAGATGAAGAACTTGAAGATTTTTACCAACGTCTTCAATCTGAAGTTGATCAAATATGAAATTAAGATGCATTCATGATTATTGGTGATTGGAATGCAAAAGTTGGAATCAAGAAGAAGAGTCAGTAGTTGGAAAATATAGCCTTGGTAATAGAAATGACACCAGACATCACAAGATAGAATTTTGCAACCAACAATTGATTCAGAGTCCTGGTGTGGCACTGTAGCGTAAGCACTGAACTGTTAACTGAAAGGCTAATGGTTCAAACCCACCGATCGTTCCTTGGAAACCCTATACAGGGTTGCTATGAGTTATAGCTGAAACAGGAAATTTCAAAGGGCAGCTCGAGAAGACAAAGTTATGCATTATAATGAAATGTGAAAGACTTGGAGTTAGAAAACCAAAAGGGATGACAGAACTGAAGAAAAACTTGAGGCCCAAGTTGCAATATTAAAGAATTCTATGGGCAAAATTTGAATGACATAAAAAGCATCAAAAGAAGATGAAAGGAATACATTGTCGCAATACTAAAATGAAGGAGCCCTGGTAGCTCTAGAGGATAAGCACTGGACTGCTAACTGCAAGGTCTGCAGCTCAAACCCAGTAGATGCTACACAGGCAAAAGTTGAGGCTGTCTGCTCCTATAAAGATTTTATCTCAGAAACCCTAAGAAACAGTTCTACTATTCTATATAGACTAGATGGCAGTGGAGTTGGTTTTGGGATTATACCAAAATGAATTGATCAGTGTGTTCAACTATTTCAGAAGGTAGCATCTGATCAAGAACCAATAGTTTTGAAGGAAAAAAATCCAAGCTACACTGAACTCATTTATGAAAAATAAGGCTTCAGGAATTGATGGAATATCACTTGAGATGTTGTAACAGTGGAGGCACTCACTCATCCTATGCCAAGAAATTTGGAAGACAGTTACCTGGCCAACTGACTAGATCCATATTTGTGCCCATTGCAAAGAAGGGTGATCCAGCAGATTGAAGAAATTATTCAACACAGTATCATTAATATCACACATAAGTAAAATTTTACAGAAGATAATTTAAAAATGATTGCAGCACCCATTCCAAGACTAAGACTGAAGGGGAATACATGAGCAGACATGCGCTCGCGCTCTGACTGGTGGTGACCACGCTGGTCACCGATAAGGGGAAGTAAGGGAAAAACAGCAATGAAGCTGTGAGCTAAGCCCTACAGTGTTCAATAGACTCCTGTGAACCCAGATGGAGACCTGGTTGGCCAGCAGTACAACAAGACCTGGGGACTCCTGGGCCCAGAGTCAGTGACATAGCCACAGAGAACTAGAGTAGAGAGTGAAGCGTCCAGCTGATAAGAAGAGAGGGTATATGAACAAGAACACCCACACTTGCAGATAATAA
Source organism: Chrysochloris asiatica (assembly GCF_000296735.1). Classification (NCBI taxonomy): domain Eukaryota; kingdom Metazoa; phylum Chordata; class Mammalia; order Afrosoricida; family Chrysochloridae; genus Chrysochloris; species Chrysochloris asiatica. Next base: position 46,419 of record NW_006409159.1, read on the forward strand.
CTACTTAACCTAGCTTCAATGAGTGGATGATCAGAACTCAACTAGAAGAGAAATAAGAGGGGGAAAAAAAAAGAGTAATCTGATACAATTTGATGAATTTGACTTACACCTGTGGATGCAGTAGCTCAAAAGAGGGAACAAATCTTTACAGCGAGGATCATTCCCACCTCCTCCATACACAGAGTAGACAGGGATGGGCAACTTGGACATTGGCTACCCAAAATGGCGGGCTACAAAGGCAAGAAGTGACTGGCTTACAAGCTTTCAAGAGGGAGTCTAGATCCAGAGGGTGCGGAGGAAGGTAGAATCTCCACTGAGTAGTATTCAATCTGTTTGGGTGGAGCTGATGAAAGGAGATGGGGATAGGACTTTTGTGGTACAATAGGGAATAATTGTCATCAGGACTGACTGTGAGGGTTGGAAATGTAAAGCTAGACACTTTGTAGCAAAAGGAGGGGAGTGGTTGATTTTGCAGTCTAGGAGCGCAGGTCCCTGGGATGGTCAAGGGAGAAGAGTGGAGTGCAGGACCCTAGAGAAACAGTGATGTCACAGATGGAGGCAGAGATGATGGTGTGGACAGATGGAGTGGATGGGGATTCTAGACTCAGAGAGGGAGACAGTTCGTGTGCTGAGGAAGAGGGGCAGGCTTGCGGGTTATACCCTTTGGTTGTTTGATGATGTATGGAGGGGATTGTAACCATGGCAATGAAATGATTTATGATAGAATGCATGTAAAGCTAATGTTCTCCCATGTAAAGTATCACATAATTCACAATAAAATATTTTTTAAAAAATGATTGCAGCAGTACATTGATGGGAAACTACCAGAAATTCAAGTCAGATTCAAAAGAAGAGGAGAACGGGGAATGTAGGATCTCATTGCTAAGGTCACATGGATCTTGGCTGAAAGCAGAGAGTACCAAAAAGATGTTTCCCAATGTTTTTTTACTATGCAAAAGCTTTCAATTATGTGAATCTTAACAAATTATGGATAACATGCAAAGAATAAGAACTCTAGACTACTGAATCATGTTCATACAGAAACCTGTACAGAGACCAAGAGGCAGTCATTTGAACAGAACGTGGAGATACTGCGTGGTTTAATATCAGGAAAGGTGTGCATCAGGGTTGTATCCTTTCTCAATATTATTCAATATATGCTAAGCAAACTATCAAAATAGCTGGTGTCCCGATTAGAGGAAGAATAATTAACAAATAGTGATATCCAGATAACACAACCATGTTTACTGAAAGCGAAGATGATCTGAAGCACTTAATGATGAAGATCAAAGACTACAGTCTTCGTATGGGTTATGCCTCAACATAAAACAAAAATCCTCTCAACTGGACCAATATGCAACATCATGATAAATGGAGAGAATATCAAAGTAGTCAAGGATTTCATTTTACTGGGACAATTTAATGCCCATTAAAACAACAGTCAAGATTATGTCTATTTTATACTAGTAGGCAACGGAAACCAATATTCATTAGACAACCAAGCATTTTAGTATTATTTCCCCTCTTCAAACTATGCCTTGATCCCTGTATCGCAGAACCCTGTTGTTCCAAGGTTGAGCATGCATCACTATTTACCTCTGTCCCACTTAGGTCATGCAAACCTGTCTCAGTGTTCCCCTATCTATCTTGTTCTTCCACCTCCTCCCCTTCTTTTAGTGCCCTCCCCAACACCCGAACTAAACCCCCCACCCCAACCCCACTGTTGTGGTTACCTTGTATTCCATTAACTCTTCCCTCCATTTAAGACAATCTATTTTATCCTGTAATCAACCTGACCGTCTCACCCCCTGGATCTCTGTTCCTCTGTGTTTACCTTCTTTAACACTGTAATTGTTTTGATCATATACTGACCTCCCAGATCCTCTGTTCTTATAATTTTATTCTGTTCTTGACTCTTCCATTTGTCGATTGAGTTCAGGGTGATGTTGCCACATTCATCATTCTCTGGTTGTTGTCTGTTCTTGTTGGTTCTCAGTCCACAGAACTTCCTTTAGGATGTTTTTCATCTTGTCTAGATAGGTCTGGTGAAAAGAGATGGGGATAAGATTCATATGATTCAATAGTGAATAATTGTTATCACGACTAATTGTGACTTCACAATTGTAAAGGTAGAAGTTTTATAACAAAAACAGGGGAGTGGTTAATCTTACAGTTCAGAAACAGAGGACCCTAGGACCATCAAGGGAGAAGAGCACAAGCAGAATGCAGAACCTTATCCAGAGAAGCAGAGAAACCAGAGACGAAGGCAGAGATTGGGGACATGGAGAGGGGGAGTGGCTGAGGACTCTAGATTCATGGGAAGAGAGGGACTAAGAGCCGGTGGCCAGGAGGCAGACTTGCAGAATGTACCCTTTGGAGGTGTAAATTATTATATATGCCTGAGTGTTTTGTTTTTAAAAGGCTAAAGTAAATAGAGAGAAATACTGTTAACTGATTGTACCTGGGAGGATTCTAATCATTGTAATGAAACAAGGTATAGGATTTTTTGAATGTAGAATTGATGATCTGCCCTGTAAACTTTCTCTCAATCCGCAATAAAAACCTTAAAACCAAACAAACAAATGAACAAAAAACAACAGTCAAGAAATCAAATGAGATGTTGCATTGGGTAAAACTGCTTCAAAAGACCTCTTTAAAGTGTGAAAAAGCTAAAATGGCTCTTTAAGGACTGTGGTGCCTGACCCATGCCATGATATTTTCAATTACCTCATCTGCATGCAAAAGCTGGACAGGGAATAAGGAAAACTAAAGAAAATTTCACGCGTTTGAATTATGGTGTTGGTGAAGAATAGGTAATATGCCATAAACTGTCAGAGGAATAAACCAATTTGTCTGAGAAGATGTACACTCAGAATGCTTCATAGAAACCAGTACTTTGTCTCAAGTACTTTGGTCATGGTATCAGGAGGGACCAGTCCTTAGAAGAAAGACATTATGATTGGTAAAGTAGAGGGTCCGTGAAAGAGAGGTAGACCTTAACCCTATACAGGGTCGCTATGGGTTGGAATCCACTTGGTGGCACTTAACAATAACAACAAAACCCAAAGCAGAGAAACGGTGATATTGATTCACACTGGATCTACCCTCCTCTTCCTTAGCTCAACAAGATGGATTGCCACAGTAGCTGCACCCACAGCCTCAAACCTAACATAGTTTGTGAGGATGCCTCTGCAGGGCCAGGCAATGTTTTGTTCTGTTGTGTCGCTATGAGTTGGATCCAGTCTGCAGCACTTAACAACTACCATTACTACAAGCGTTCTCTTTTTCCCTCTTCCTTCCAATTTGGCTGCTGGATGCAGGGAAGTTTATGTATCATCAGGTCTTGGCCTTGTGGCACAATTACATGTCACCTGAGTGTTTTGGCCTCACCGGGTTCTTACTGAAGCTCTTGATTCCCTTCAGTCCGTATGTGGAAGCTGTTTGATCACTGATTACAAGCTCACTTTACTTCTACCAAGGTGACGTCCTAGTGAATGCATCAGGTATTACCAGTTAGCACTCCCAGCTAGTTTTGGGGGTCCCTACAAAGTTCTGGGAACCCTCTACCTCTCATATAAGCCATTCATTATGAACCAGGGTTGTTATCTCAGGCCCACCCCACTAGGACATGTCCCTCAGCCTCTTCTACTCTGTAACTTAGGATGCAGTGACAGGCGGACCCAGGGGCTTGCCCGGGAGATCTGAAAATGCCTCAGGTTACACCCAGGGAAGTGGGGCACCAGCTTTCATGTTTTTGGAGACCTTAACATTACACTGGTGTGTCCCTCCCCTCCTCATACCTGGGGTTTTATTCTAGTGGGTGGAATGCGGGAGCAAGCACACTCATACCCCTTGCCTGCCTTGTCTTGCATTCTTTCTCAGTAATCTCTGTTAAGACTTAGACTAGCTTTCCTTCTTTGTGGGAGGTGTACACTTCCCTTTTGTCAAATCTGCATTCTTTTCCTCTTCTATGATTCACTAGTGATCAATTCTCTAATCTTTGATTTTTTGACATGTGAAAACTCCATACTTCAGTCTTGGGAGTTTTAAGGAAACTTGTTTTTAAGAATCTGAATGTCTAGCCTATTGTCTTGCTATGAGATTTTAAGTCTTCTTCAAAACCCAAGGAGTCCTGGTGTGACACTGTGGGCTAATGCATCAGACTGCAAAGTCATTTAAACTGCAAGGTCAGCAGTTCAAACTCACCAACTGTTCCTTGGAAACCCTATACAGGGTCACTATGGGTCAGAATTGACTCGATGGCACTTAACAACAACAATAAAACCCAAAGCAGAGAAACAGTGATATTGATTCACGCTGGATCTACCCTCCTCTTCCTTAGACAGCCACACCTCCTCTGTGTCCTGGTCTAGCCTTAATGGTACAAGCACTATCAAGGAGAAAAAGGATGAATTATGGGGAAAGGAATATTTGTTAAGTGATAGTCAAAACATTCTACCAATGCATTATTTAAAAGTAGAAGTAAATGTCAACAAAACCAACAATAAAAATCATTTAAAAAAATTTTAAAGTTGCTTTTGAATCATGTAGACCCCATGTGTGTCTGAATCGAACTGGAGTCCCTAGGATTTTCAGTGGCTGGTTTTGTAGACGTAGATTTCCAGACCTTGCATCCCATGTACCTCTGGATGGACTTGAATCACCAGCCTTTCAGTTATTATCTGAGTGTGCTGTTTACACCAAGGACTGGAAATCAACAAAACTACTCTAAAATCCTAATATCTGGTGCTGGTAAAAATGTGACGCAGGCACTGAGTTGAGTATGAATTTGTGAAAGCAATTTGGAAAGTGATTTTACAATATTACTATCAAACCCATCTGAGTGGAACTACTGCCTTAGCAGGAATGGATCTAAAGGATAACCTCTGGGGATATGCTCCGGGGACATTCACCTTTACTTACCCATTTCCAGGGCCAACACTCAGGAATGAGTTACTGTTGTTCTGCACCATCCCTTGTGCCTGAACATGGAGAGTGGGCAGGTATGTGGCATGTAACTGGAGTGACTAAGACATTCAGGTATGTGTTACGGTGGAGGTGTGAAATATACTAAGCAGAAGAGAGAAACCCACTAATACTGCTGTGAGAATGGCAGGGGCACCCAAGCCTGCCAATCCTTGGTCTGTGAGGTTGGCATCAACCTCTGAGGGATGTCATTGTAGAGGACTTAGGTAACCTTGGAAGCCTTATCTGTGTCTGGAAGCAGGCTGGGGTGTCGTCTGAATTTGGTAACAATTGTGACACATTTCTACAACCTTCACCATTAAAGAGCCCTTCCTTCCTCTATCAATACTGATTGCATCTGAGCATTGGGCACGTCACTGTCTGCTGGCCTCCATGGCCCTTTTCACCCAACAATCCCAGATGTCCAGATGTAAGAGTTCTTCAGAGGGGATGCAGGTTCAACTCCCCCTTCCTAGAGTTCCCCATTCTCTGGTTGCTGCCATTCCTACCCACCCCAGCACTGACAGCGATTTTGTGTGGTCATATAAAAGGGTAGCAAGTGGTGGTGGGCAGTGATTTTGATACAGGCTTCCTGGAAAGACTCTTAGCTGCTCTTGGGCAGGTTGTAAGCCCTCAAGCTGGTCATCGAATCTAGAGCTATAAACATGGAGAATAAATTGAAAACTAGACCTGTCCCCTGCGATCAAAATAGCTTAACCCCTTTCCTGACAACTGCCTGCTTGTCTGGAAGTCTAAGAGTTCCCAGAAACACTTCATCATCCCCGTAAAATAATCCTGCCTGGCCTGGGTCAGTGAGTACATTTCCTGGAATTGGCTCACATTCGTCTGTGTATTCCTTGAGCAAACATCTGTTACCTGGGAATTACCTCAGTACATGGTCCTAATCTTTGTGGAAGGGGCTGATGAGACTGAGCCCAACTTCCGGACCCCTTTGATGGGCAGCATGAGAGTGGGTGATAAGGTGGACTCTGCGCTTTTCTGCTTTTCCATACTAGGAAGTTTGTGTTTACCTTTGAAGACAGTCTGCGTCTTTGTTTGGGGAGAAACCCTCTAGTGAGTATATTATTAGTAAGGACTTTAACGTCCTAGATATGGGGGCTGGTGGTTAGATGTTGGGGAGGCAGGAGCTGAAGCTTACTTTGGATTTCCCCCTCGTTTCTCACTCCTCTGGTCTTCCTCCACAAGACCTGGCTTCCCACAGCTCTCAGGCTCCCACCTTCCAACTTTTCCGACATGGCTCACCACACCCTGGTTTCCCACAACCTGTCAAGTGTGGAAAAGATCATTTGTGAGGGCATGTCTGGGTCTCAGAGGCTCCACAAAAGGCCTGGAACAGGGGGGAGGATCAGGGGTACCTGGACTGCTGTGTAGATTGTGCACTGCATAACCCTAGGGGCATCCCATCCTGGGGGTGGGGGTGGGGGTGGGGGCAGGAAGGGCAAGCTCTCTGGAAGCAGTGAAAGTGCGCTGCTCATGCTGCAAGAACACACCTGGGTGACGTGAGTCACAGACAGCTGAGTAGTGCCTGCAGAGAGAACAGTCAATACCAAGCCAGTGGGAGCCTTCTGGGAAGAAGGAAAGAGGCCTTGTGAGGAGAAGGAGCCCTGAGAGAGTGTGCACTGCAAATTGACTGAAGAATGCAGTTACAGAAAGCTTTCTGGTTTGGGTTTTGTTTGGGGTGAGGGGAACCATCATAGAAGGGTCCAAATCACAAGTGCTCAGTTTGATGAATTTTTCATAGTAAAGTGAACACCCGTGGAACCACATCCAGAGCCCCTGTCTGACCCTCCAGTCACTACCCCCAAGCAAAATGTTTCCTTTCCTATATGCATGATGTATTTCAAGAAAAGCTTCAAGCAGCACAGATTGGCTTTGCTTGCTTTTGAAGTTTATAAAATGAAACCGTACAGACTATATTTTTTCCTGTCTGGCTCCTTTCATGCAATATTACGTGTGGGACCCAGTCATGTGGTGTGCACCTTCGTGGTTCATGCATTCACATTGCTGTGGAGTATGTGCTGTGTGACGTTTTGTTTCTCTATTCTAGTGTTACTATGAATGTTCTTCTACTTAAAACAACATTGTTGTTGTTGTTAAGTTCTGTCAAGTTGGGTCCAACTCTTAGCGATGCTGAATACGGTTTCCAAGAAGCGGCTGGTGAGTTTGAACTGCCAACCTTGTGATTCAAGCTGACCTTGCAGTGTAGTGCTTTATCCCACCGTGCCACACTAGGACTCCTAAAACAACATATGCACCCAAATGTGGTTAAAAATATACCTAAGAGTGGAATTTCTAGGCCACAGGGTCTGTAGATGTTCAGTTTGGGTAAGAAATCATAAACTGTTGTCCAGTAGATTTTAATTTATGGTGACCATACGCATATCCGAGTAAAACTGTGCTCCATAAGGTATTCCATGGCTGATGTGTTAGAGGACATCACCAGGCCTTTCCACCATTTCACTTAACTGCTGAGTGCATCAACTGTTTGCACCGCACATGGACTCCAGCTTTAGCAGATACTGCCAAGCAACCATTTTCCAGATTGGCTGTTCCAACAGCAGATTATGAGAGCTACAATTGTTTCATATCCTCTCCAACACTTGGAATTGTAGCATTTTAATTCTAGCCGTTCTGTGATGTGTGGTGGGGTCTCACTGAGTTCTCCACTAAACTCCTGTCTGCATTTTGATTGGATTTCTTTTGTGAAGTGCCAATGAGGGTCCTTTGCCCATTTTCCTGTTGAACTGTCAGTCTCATCCATCCATCTGTAGGAAGGAGTTCTTAATGCATTTTGAATCCTCTCTTTGATATATTTATTACAAATATCCTCTCTTAGTCTGCTGTTTCCTTTTCATACTCTTGTGGGTATTTTTTGATGATCAGGAGTTCTTAATTTTAATGTAGTCTAAATTTTCTTTTTTCCCTATGGTTGGTGCTTTTCATGTTTGATTTAAGAAATACGGTTAGAGCTTTTAGGGCGATATTTAAGAAATCGTTGCCTACCCCAGAGAGTTTGCCTACTCCAGTCACTTTCAAAGGCACATTTAAATAGAAAGAGATAGGGGCTCCAAGTACACTGGATCATTTAGAGGAGAAAATTTAAGTGGCATTTTTATGTACATCTGAGTTGTAATGTGAAAACTTCAATTTCACAGCTTAATTGGACTTGGCAAATGAAATCTACTTGGGAGGCATTTTCTCTGTAATTAATCATAAAATATCTGGGTTGCAAGTATCTTAAAAGCCTTGTCTTTCATTAGTTTGATTTGGTTCAACAAATATCCACTGAGCACCCCTTCTATGCCCAGAGCTCTGTGCTGGGAAGAAGGGAGGTGACAGGAATGAGTGCTGAGTGCATGCACTTAGAACCCAGACAGGGATTGATTCCTCAAGGCATTATGATGCAATGATGTGCAAGCGGATTTGGTGGAGGCCTATCCTGGATGCCCAAACCCCAAACCAAACCAACAGCCACTGAGTCAGCACAACTCACAGTGACCCCGTGTGTCAGAATAGAACTGCACTCCATTGGATTTTCAAGGTTGTGAGCTTTCAGAAGTGGAGCAGCAGGCTTTTCTCCCAATGTGCCTCGGGGTGGGTTCAAACCACCTTTCCATTAGTAGTCAAGTGCTTAACTGATGGTATGGATTGAATTGTGTTCCCTTCAAATTTATGTTGCAGTCCTAATTCCTGCACTTGTAAACATGGCTTGTTTGAAAAGAGGGGGTTTCCTTTGTTATGTTTATAAGACCATAGGAGAGTAGCATGTTGTTGTTGTTGTCAGGTGCCATCGAGTCGGAACCGACTCATAGCGACCCCATGCACAGCAGAATGAAACAATGTTCGATCCTGGGCCAACCTCACCACCGCCGCCACACCCGAGTCCATCAATGATGCCACCTGGCTGATCCATCTCGTTGGGGGTCTTCCTCTTTTCTCTGACCCTCCACCCTACCCAACATGACATCCCTCTCCAACGACTGTTTCCTCCTGACAATATGTCCAAAGTAGGAGAGACGAAGCTTAGCCATCCTGGCCTCCAAGGAGCACTCTGGCTGCACTTCTTCCAAAACAGATCCATTGGTTCTTTTGGCAGTCCATGGCACCTTCAGTACTCTCCTCCAACACCACAACTCAAAGGCATCAATTCTTCTACGATCCTCCTTATTCACTGTCCAGCTTTCACATCCATATGAGGCTATTGAAAACACAATGGCCTGGGTCAGGCGCACCCTAGTCCTCAAGCTGACATCTCTGCTCTGCAACACTTTAAAAAGTTCCTGTGCAGCAGATTTGCCCAGTGCAATACGTCGTCTGATCTCTTGACTGCTACTTCCGCGAGTGTTGATAGTTGATCCAAGAAGAATGAAGTCCTTGACAACTTCAATCTTTTCTCCATTGATAAGAATGTTGTTTATTGGTCCAGTGGTGAGGATTTTTGTTTTCTTGACATTGAGATGTAGGAGAGTAGCATGGGTCCTTATAAATTATCAAAAAGCAGAAGAGATACAGAGACACACACAGGGGAAAGATGGACACCAAGCAGTATCAGGGAGCTCCAAGGAATGCCCAGGAGTAGAAGTCTCCCTTAAAGCTGATGGCTCAATTTGGACTTTTAGCTCCAAAACTGTGAGATAATAAATTTCTGTTCTATAAAACCTTCTACTTGTGGTATAATTCGTTACAGCAACAATAGGTCACTAAGATAGAAGGCCTCTTCAAGAAAAGAGATACTTAGGAACTGGGTGGTGAACTACCATGGGTGAGTTACAGGGTGAATACAGAGGATCTTTGATTCCAGGGAGAGGAGATAGATGACCTGTGTGTGCAGAAACTGTCCCTTGAATGTAGTATTGTGAGACTTCTGTATGTCTCACTGGCCCAGATTCTGCAACAAAGCCCCCACACATGTCTTTCGTAAAGCTGGGATGGCAACAAATGCCACCATGGGAGATCTGGGATCCTGGATGCCAGCAAATGAACAGCTCTGCCCCTGCCTCCCTCCACAACTGAGAATCATCTCCTTATTCATCTCTGCTCTTTTGGGGAGTGGAGGAGTGGGTGGTTTTCCAATTCGCCAGGAGAAAGGACCCCTAGCAGGAAAAATTGGTTTGGAAGACCCCAATAGAAAGGAAGCCCCGGAATCTTCAGTTACAGAAATTTCTGGAGTGATGATTATCACGCCATATGATCTACCCTTTACTATAAACATGTTTTGATTTTAGATGCTTTGCTTCTTGCAATAATGCACACCTGGAAAAAGAAGCAAGTAGGAGACTGAACGCTAGAGGAAGAAGAAATAAATAATCAGTAAATAATTCAGAGGTGAAGGAAGGAGGGCAGACATGATTAAGCACCAATTGTGTCTGAGTATTCTAACTGCATTACTCACATGATTCATTTGATCATGACACAAAGTAGGCTATAATAATCCCCATTGCCGTTTCTGTGAACAAACAGAGCTTCAGAGAGATTAAGTGACTTTCCCAAAGTCACACAGCTGGATGGTGACAGAGCCAGAATTCACCTGAGTCTGTGACTTTGACTTTTTTAGCTAGAATTGTTGCAAAGAAATCAGCATATCTCATGCATGTGGGGCCCAGTTATTTATTTCACTGCCAGATAAAGAAGGCTGATACCCCAGGGGTAGGAGGGTATCTGGTGAGGAAGTGCCTGAAAGGCAAGTCTTCCTGTGACATCAGAGAAGGGAGAAGATTCCATTAGCAGGCACAGACCTGGGAGAACTTCCTTGCTCCCCCAGGAGCCTGCTCTTCCTTCCTATAGCCACGTAGAAACATGCTTGTCTAAAGTTTCCTCTGTCCTGTTTCCTTATGTTACCATCTCGGCCTGCCATCTTAGATCGTTCTCCAGACATCTACAATTGCTCTCTTTTCTGTTGATTAAAAAACAAAACAAAACAATTAAGGTTTTGACTCTAAGCCTGTTGCATATGATTATCCTTAACTGGGCTGGATAACAATTGGCGATGATTCATTTATTGATGATTTAGGAGTGCCTGCAGACTTGAAAACTACTCCCTGAGAGTCTTCCCTGTCTTAAATCCATTTATCTGCCTGGCAATCCCCGCCCCCCACCCCCAACCTTAGCACTCCCTTTGCCCTCCCCATCTACCAGCCCCAGGCAAATGTGGCACTCTCTGGTTCACTTTGCTCAGATCCCAGACCTCAGGAATGCTTAGCTGAGCTCCCAGGGATGAATGTCCCAGAGCTGCCCTGCGTTTTAGAGAGTTCTGATGGATTTCCACACTCTGTGCTCAAGAGAACTGTTAGTTCAATGCCTTTTTTGGAAAAGATTATCCAGCTTAAGAGTTGCTGAGGTTTTCTTCTGAGGCGCCTCATATTAAATAAGTTCCAGGAGGAGATGTGCAGCCATGTTTGAGGGGTTGGGGTCTGGGAAGAGTAGAGATGAAAGCCTGTGGTTGACTGCTGGTCACAGAAGGAACATTATCACAGTTCAAGGTGGTCTTAAGAGAAGCCAGTCTTGGAGGAAAGTGGGGAAAGATGATTTAGCCCTGCAAGGAAAAGGAAGTTGGTGGCAGGCTGTCTTTCACAAAGATGAATACAGTGATATCACCCCACTGACAGAATGTTCTCAGGTACCCTTACAACTCTCCCACCAAGACATGGAATCTACCTTTGCCATCAGACCAAAAGGAATGGAAGGCCCTGGACGAGCACTACCAATGATTTTGATCAAAGACCCACTGGATGAATCTTGATCAAAAGGAGGAAAAATTGTGGAACAGAACTTCAAATTCTTACTGGAAACAGTCTGGCTAGACATAGTGAGACTGGAGTAATTCCCAAGTCTGTCACCTGGAACCAACTTTTAAGCCTTGAATTGAAACTATCCCTGTAAAGTCCTCCTTAAACTGAACTGTTAAGCTCATTTAATAAAGAAAGTTCACCTTGAGCACTATGCTTTTAAAGAAATTGTGCTTTAGGATGAGCACTGGACCACGAGGTTGGTTTGAACCTCAAAGTTGGTGGTTCAAACTCATCAGCTGCTCCTCAGAAACCCTATAGAGGGTTGCTATGAGTCAGAACCTCCTTGAAGGCATTTAACAACAGCGTATAAGAGTGCATGGGCAATGAAAATCCAAACCCAATGCCTCATAATGACCCTGTAGGACAGAGTACAACTACACCATAGGGTTTCCAAGGCTGTAAATCTTCACAGAAGCAGATGGCCACATTTCCCCTCCAAAAAGCAGTAAGGGGATTGGAACCACTGACCTTTCAATTAGCAGCTGGCCACTTATCCAGTGCACCACCAAGGGGGCAGCACTCATCCTAAGACTCAGATGAGAACTTTAACGGTAAAACAATATGTGCAGAGACGGGGAGGAGGTGATACAATGTGAAGTATGTCGCCGCTGTCATGAGCTGTACATGTAAACATTGCTGAATGGGTGTCTGTTTTGTTGTGTAGCTTTTCACCAATAAATGAATAAATGAGGTAAAGGCTACCTAGATATACAACCAAAAATTTGTGTATCAATGTTCACAGCAACACCTTCATAATAGCCGAAAAGTAGAAACAACCCAAACTTCTACCAACAGATAAATGGATAAACAAAACATGGGATATTCGTACACTGGAACATTGTAGTTGGCAAGCGCTGTTGAATTGCTTCTGACCCATTGCGACCCTGTATAGGATTTCTGAGGAGCAGCTGGTGAGCCTGAACCGCCGACCTTGTGGTTCAAACCGACTTTGCAGTCCGGCGCATTAACCCACAGCCCCGCACCAGGACTGCACACTGGAACACTATGCTGCCAAAGAAACGAATGAAGCACTGATACATACTACAATGTGGATGAACGTTGAAAACATTATGTTTTGAAAATATAAATCTTAATGTAATCCATGGAGTCCTGGTATGGCACTGTGAGATAAAGCCCTGGGTTGCAAGGTCAGTTTGAACTGCAAGGTCGGCAGCTCAAATCCACCACCACTCCTTGGACTCCATGACACTTAACACCAATAGCATGTTCGATTGTAGCTCTATGCACAGTAGCAAAAAGATGGAGACAGCTTAAACATCCATCAACAGAAGACTGGTTAAACAAACTTTGGTATATACACACAGACAAGTCAAGTCCTGGTATGGCGCTGTGGGTTAATGCGCCAGACTGCAAAGCCATTTGAACTTCAAGGTCGGCGGTTCAAGCTCACCAGCTGCTCCTTGGAAACCCTATATAGGGTTGCTATGGGTTGGAATCAACTCGACGGCACTTAACAACACATACACACAATGGAATACTCTGCAACCTTAAGAGTAATGATGAATCTCTAAAATACTTCACAACATAGATGAACCTGGAGGACATTATATGGAGTGAAATTATTGTTGTTGCTAAGTGCTGTCGAGTCCCTGTATAGCAATCCCATACAGAGTTTCTGAGGAGCAGCTGGTGGGTTTGGCCTATCGACCTTGTGGTTCCAAGTCCATTGCTGATCCTACAGTGCCACATCAGGTTTCAATCACAAAAGGACAAACACTGTTTGAGACCACTGTTGTAAAAAGTTAAGAAGAGTCTTGACAAAACAAATGTTTTAGGGTAGTTACTATATTTTGGTGTGAAGGTGCTGGGCAGGGAGGGAAAATTATTCATGGACTAGAGGGTAGACACATGTTAACATGGGTGACAGGGCAGGCAATATACAAGAGGGAGGCTGGCAGAGGAATGCAAGAGCTAAAGTGAATAGAGGTAAATCCTATTAGTTTATAGTACATGAAGCCGATTGCAATCATTGTAATGAAGCAAAGTACATGATTTGTTGAATGTAAAACTGATTATCTGTTCTGTAAACCTTCATTCAATTCACATTAAAAGATTTGAAAAATAAGAATTCTAAATCCAGATTTGTATATCAAGCAAAATTGTTTTTGCAAAAATAATAGCAAAACTAAAACATTCCCAGACAAGCAGAAACTAGGAGAATCTGTAAAAACCAGACCATCATTACAAGAAATGTTAAAGGGAGTCCTTCTGCTGGAGAACCAAGGACATCAGAAAACAACTTGAGATAAGGACTTATGATAGCATCATCAGATACCAACCCTGATAAAGACTTCAAAAAACAAAATAAAGCTAAAAGACTGACTACACGGAACCATAGAAGCTATAAACAATGACAACTGTAAAATAGAAATGGGGAATAAAAAGTAGTTACAGAACTTCCATATGGGAAGAAAGACCAGGCATTTTCAAGATTGTTGTTGTGAAGTGTCGCTGAGTCTGTTCAAACCGACTTTCAGTCCAGCACATTAACACACAGTGCCACACCAGGGCATAACAGACTTAATTGTGAGAGAATAAAGGTAAACTTCAGAGTAATCAAAAAGAAATCTACTTAAAAGGCAAGAAGTGACTGGCTTGCAAGCTTTCAAGAGGGAACCTAGATTCAGAGGGTGTGAGGGAAGACAGAATCTCTACTGAGTAGTATACAATCTGTCTAGGCGGGGCTGATGAAATGTAGATGGGTCTCTTGTGATACAATAGTGAATAATTGTTATCAGGACTGATTGTGACTGTTGAAAATGTAAAGGTAGACGTTTTGTAGCAAGGAGGGGAGTGATTAACTCTTCAGCCTAGAAGCGGAGGTCCCTGAGACCATCAAGGGAGAAGAGTGGAGAGTGGGACCCTACCCAGAGAAGCAGTGATGCCTGAGATGGAGGTAGAGACGATGACGTGGAGAGATGGAACAGTTGGGGACTTCAGACACAGAGAGGAGAGGGGCTGTGTGCTGATGGGCAGGCTTGTGTACAGTTTTTGGTTGGTTGATGATGCATGGAGGAGATTGTAACCATGGCAATGAAACAATATATGATAGGATGAATGTAAAACTAATGTTCACCCATGTAAACTATCACATAATTCACACACACACAAAAAATTTTTTAATAAAGAAATCTACTTATCAAAATAAGAAGAAAACCAACAGACTCAGTAAACACAAAAACAACAGCAGTGATTGATAGGAAAAAAACTCAGCATAGAAAATTAAGAGGAACAAAGAATTTATTAACAGCACACATACAAAAAGGTATAACAAAATAGCAGCAATGAATCTATTAGTCACATTGAAAGCAAATGTATTAAATGCACCAGTCAAGAGACAGAGTGGCAGTTGAATTTTAAAAAAATTATCCATTAATATGTTAGCTACAAGAAGCACACCTTAAACACAAAAACACAAGTTATTTAAAAAAAAAAAAAAAAAAGTGTACCAATCAAACAGCATCCAAAGAGAGCAGGAGTAGCAATAATAATTTCAGATAAAACAGATTTTAAGTCCAAAATCCATTATAAGAAATAAGGAAGGGCTCTTCCCGTAAGCGGCCCAAGGTAATCTCACAAAATGATTCGCTACTCACTTGACCCAGAAAACCCCACAAAATCATGCAAATCCAGAGGTTCAAATCTCCGGGCCCATTTTAAGAACACCTGTGAGACTTCCCAGGCCATGAAGGGTATGCATATCCAGAAAGCCACCAAGTATCTTAAAGATGTCACTTTGCAGAAGCAATGTGTACCATTCCGACACTACAATGGTGGCGTTGGTAGGTGTGCCCAGGCCAAACAGTGGGGTTGGACACAGAGTC
>NW_006409159.1:62432-63975 GCF_000296735.1 Chrysochloris asiatica
AAGAAGGAAGGAAGGGAGTTTTCTAACGATGAAAGGGTCAATCTACCAAGAAGAAATAACAATAATAAAGATTTATGCACCCAATAACAGAGCTCCAAAATACATAAAACAAATTCTAAGAGAATTGAAAAGAGAACTAAACAGTTCTACAATAGCAGTCCTTGACTTGTCTGTCAGTTTGTCACACTGCCGTGGTTTGTGTGTTGCTGGATGCTGGAAGCTATGCCACTGATATTTGAAATATCAGCAGGGTCACCCATGGTAGACAGGTTTCAGCTGAGCTTCCACACTAAGACAGGCGAGGAAGAAAGAGAGGTGGACCATATCTGAATGCTTAACCACTGAAAGCTGTATGCACACTAGCAGAACTTTGTCTGATATAGTACCAGAGATTAACCACTCACACTGATTGTTGCTGTTGTCATTAAGCACCGTCGAGTCAGTTCAGACTCATAGCAACCCTGTGTAGGATTTCCAAGAAGTGGCTGGTGGACTTGAACTATCAACCTTGTGGTTAGAAGTCAAGTGCTTATCCTACAGTGCCATATAGGACTCCCCATCACAGTGGAAGGCACTCAGAATAGTACTGGGGAAGAGTTCCCTCCTCAAAGTAGAGCTGACATTATTGGCGTGGATGGAGTAAAGCTTCATTTGCTGATGGGGTATAACTCAAAATGAAAAGAAATGGCTGCAAACATCCATTAACAATTGGAAAGAGGGATGTGCCAAGTATGAATCTAGGAGAAGTGGAAATTGCCAAAAGTGAAATGGAGTGCATAAGATCGATATCCTAGGCATTATTGTTGTTAAGTGCCATTGAGTCATTTCCAACTCATAGTGACCCTGTATAGGGTTTCAAGGAGAGGCTGGTGAATTTGAACCTCTGACCTTGAAGTTCAAACTTACCTTACAATCCAATGCTTATCCTATGCCACATCAGGACTCCATCCGAGGCATTGTTGTTGTTGTTGTTAAGAGCCGAGCCGTCGAGTCGATTCCAACCCATAGTGACCCCGGTATAGGGTTTCGAAGGAGAAACTTGTGAGCTTGAACCACTGACCTTGCAGTTCAAACGACTTTGCAGTCTGACGCATTAGCCCACAGTGCCATCCTAGGCATTGTTGTTGTGAAGCGCCATCGAGTCAGTTCTGACCCATAGCGACCCTGTATAGGGTTTCCAAGAAGCAGCTGGTGAGCTTGAACCGCCGACTTTGCAGTTTAACCCACAGCGCCACACCAGTACTCCATCCTAGGTATTGTTGTTGTTGTTGTTAAGTGCCATCAAGTCGGTTCCAACCCATAGCGACTCTGTACAGGGTTTCCGAGGCTATAAATCTTTACGGGAGCAGAAAGCTTCATCGGTCTCCCGCGGAGCAGCTAGTAGTTTCGAACAGCTGACCTAACGGTTCACAGCCCGATTCGTAATCACTACGCTACCAGAACTCCTTATCCTAGGCATTGTTGTTGTTAAGTGCCGTGGAGTGGGTTCCGACTCATAGCGACCCTGCACAGGGTTTCTGAGGCTGTAAATCTTTACGGGAGC
>NW_006409159.1:64936-65746 GCF_000296735.1 Chrysochloris asiatica
ATGTATATATATATATCAACAACAACAAAATGACTGTCAAGAAAAAAAAATGAAAAATGCACATTTCAAGGGAATCGGGGTTAGAGAATGGAAATACAAAACCTGTTAACAAGAAAGAAAGCGCTATCTGTTTCAGCAATCTTTCCTGGTGGATGTTGTTGAAACATCATTGTAAGTTTGGTACCACCAGTGGCAATATGTAAAAACATAGTTATCTTCAAACCACTTTGCTTTAAAAGTGCCCTAAAGTTCTTCCACTGTGGCCTGGAAATTGGCAACAAGCTGACTACCCAAGTCATTGTCTACGTGGTTAGCTGGATGCATTAGTAGGATGGTATTCTCATCAGCGTCCCATGGGGGTCTAAAAAGATTGCATGGCTGTACTGAGTGTTTTTATAACCAAGTGAAGCAAAACTTAAGACTGAGCTCTACAACTATTTCCCTTTTCTTGGGTATCTAGACAAACCATTAAAAATTAGGAAATTATTTCTTTTTTTTTCCATTTAATTAATTTTGTTGCTGTTGACAATATACAAAGCAAAATATTATACTAGTTCCGTCATTTATACACATACCATTTAGTGACATTGATTATATGCAACCATTCTCACTCTCCTTGACTGAGTTCTTCCCTCCTCATTATGATATATGTATAGATTCACTGCCTAATAAGGTTCTTACCTATTCTCTCGAATTGCTCTTGTCAATTTGATCCCATATAATTTTTTTTGGAAGCATAGTGCTCAAGGGAGAACTTTTTTTTTTAATGTTTTATTGTGAATTATGTGATCGTTTACATGGGAGAACATT
>NW_006409159.1:65846-73286 GCF_000296735.1 Chrysochloris asiatica
GCGGAACCGCTGGTAGTTTCGAACTGCTGACCTTACGGTTCACAGCCCGATTCGTAACCACTATGCTACCAGAGCTCCTAGGCATTAGTGGGCTGAAAAAAGGAACCCTGGTCATGTAATGGATTATGAACTGGGCTGCTAACCTCAAGATCAGCAGTTTGAATTTACCAGGCACTCTGAGGGAGAAAGATGAGGCTTTTTGCTCCTATAAAGACTTACAGCCTTGGAAACCCTATCCAGGGTTGCTGTGAATTGAAACTGACTCAGAGGCATACCACCACTACCACCACCACCAGTGGGCTGAAATGGACTGGTATTGACTATATTTATTCAGACAATCATATGGTTTAGTATGCCAGTAACTGCTCACTGGAGAGGCATACCATTGTATTCATTGCCAAAAAGAGCATTGCAAGATCCGTCTTGAAGTACAACGCTGTCTGTCTGTGATAGAATAATATCCATAGGCCTATAAAGAAGACCAAGGAGCTCTGGTAGCATAGTGGCTACAAGTTGGGCTGCTAACCTCAAAGTCAGCAGTTTGAAACTACCAGCCATTCCATGGGAGAAAGATGAGGCTTTATGCTCCCCTAAGGATTTATAGCCTGGGAAACCCTATACAGGGTCCCTATGAGTCAGAACCAACTCCACTACACACCCCCACCACCACCATAAGGACGACCAGTTAATACAACTATTATTCAAATTTATGCACCAATCACTAAAGTCAGTATAATGAAAGTGAAGAGTTCTACCAACTTCTTAATTCTGAAATTCATCAAACATGCAATCAATGTTGTTGCTGTTGTTGTTAAGTGCCGTCAAGTAGATTTTGACCCATAGTGACCCTATATAGGGTTTCCAAGGAGTGACTGGTGAGCTTGAACCACTGACCTTGTGATTCAAACGACTTTGCAGTCCAGCGCATTAACCCACAGCGCCACACCAGGACTCCATGCAATCAATATGTATTGATAATTACCAGTGATTGGAATGCCAAAGTTAATAACAAAGATCAGTAGTTGGAAAAAATGGACTTGGTGAAGACATTCAGACCACCAACAAACATATAAAGAAAAGCTCATGAGCATTAGCCATTGTTGTTGTTAAGTGCCATTGAGTCCATTTTGTTGTTGTTAAGTGCTGTTGAGTTGGTTCCCACCCATAGCGACTCTGTATAGGGTTTCTGAGGAGCGACTGGTGAGTTTGAACTACTGACCTTATGACTAGAAGAGACTTTGCAGTCCAGTGCATTAACCCTCAGCTCTACAGAGATGCAAATCAAAACAACAATAAGATATTATCTTACTTCAGCATTAACAGCAAAATTTTAAAAAACAGAAAACAACAAATGCTGCCAAAAGTGTGGAAAGACTGGGACCTCCTATATTGCTAGCAGGACTATAAAATCGTGCATCCACTGTGAAAAACAGTGTGGTGCTTCCTCAAAAAGCTGGAATCCTCTACTTGGTATATAGATATATTCTCAATAAATAAGAACTATGGCAAAAAGAGGGAGAAAGCATAAATGCCCATCAACAGAAGAATGGTTAAACAAACTTTGATACATACATACAATGGAATACTATGCAACCTTGAAGAACAATGATAAATTTGCAAAACACCTCACAATATGAATGAACTTGGAGGACATTTGCTGAGTAAAATTAGTCAACCACAAAAGGAAAAATATTGTATGAGACCACTGCTGTAAAAAAAATTAAGAAAATGTTTTTTTATAGAACAAATGTTCTATGATGGTTACCAGGGTAGTTGTTGTTAAGTACCGTGGAGTCGGTTCTGATTCATAGTGACTTTGCACAGGGTTTCTGAGGTTGTAAATCTTTACGGGAGCAGAAAGCCTCATCTTTCTCCCATGGAACAGCTGATGGTTTTGAACTGCCGACCTTGAGGTTAGCAGCCCGATTCATAATCACTACGTTACCAGAGCTCCTTTTGGTTACTGGGGTAGGGGGTATTATTCACAGACTAGAGAACAGACACATGTTAACAAAGGTGATGGGACAGGCAATGTACAAGAGGGAGGTTGGCAGAGGCAAAATGAAAGTCACAGAGTTAAAAGAAAGAGTGAAAGAGTTAAATGATGATACGAGGAGGGGAGTGTAATCGTTGCAATGAAGCAAGGTATATGGTTTGTTGAATGTAAAACTGATGATCTGCTCTGGAAACCTTCATTCAATTCACAATAAAAAATTAAAAAAGAAAACCCCACAAAACTCTTGAGACTAATGCAAAAATAAATAAATAAAATGGCTAGGTGTCCTAATTTATGGTATAACTAAACTAATATGCCTAACTAAAAATGCACAAATTACAGAAGATAAACTAGACAATGGGCTCTCCTAAGAACTAAACATTTATGCTCAGGAAAAGACATTTACCCAAAGACAAAGTTCTGAAGCGTTAGAGAAGGAGGAGGAATGCAGGAAACACAGAGGGACAGGACATAAAGTGATGTTACATTGTAGGGGTTGCAAACTATGATATGAAACAAAATATGCATGGATTGTTGAATGGAAAACTTATCTGTTCTGTAAACCTCCACCCAATTCACAATAAAAAGTTCAACACACACACAAAAAAGAGAGAGAGACAGAGACATTACCAAAAGAATGAAAAGAGAACATACAGACTGGGGAAATTTTTTGGCAACAACATATCTGAAAGTGTCTATTCTCCAAAATATATAGAAAACTTCAGCATCTCAACAACAGAAAGACAAGCAATCCAATCCCAAAGTGGGCAAAGTACATGAACAAACAAACACTTTACCAAAGTAGTTGTTCAGGTGGCTAACAAACCCATGAAGAGATGCTTGTGGTCATTAGCCATTGTTACAATGGAATGCTCTGCAATGCTAAAGAATAATGATGAGTCGGTGAAACATAGCGTGGACGAATCTGGAGGACATTGTGCTGAGTAAAATAAGTCAATCAAAAAAGGACAAATATTGTATGAGATGACTTTTATAAAAAGTCAAGGATAGGTTTACATACTTAGCCTTCAAACCCAGTAACTCAGTCCTACAAGGTATTCTAATATATGTAAGAAGTTTCCATACTTTTGCCCCCATGTGATCTATTATACAGATTAATATATTTGCAGCACACACAGATATGTATACACAAATGTTCACAACTATACTTACATATGGAATCCTGGTGTGGCACTGTAGGATACAGCACTGGACTGGGTTTGAAAGTAGCATTCTTTGGTGGTTACCAGGGATAGGAGGGAATGAAAGGAAGAATCACTGACTAGATAGTAAAACCCACTGCCATCGAGGCGATTCTGGCTCATAATGACCCTGATTAGCATTGCTAAGGCTATATATCTTCACAGAAGCAGAAAGCCTCATTTCTCTCCCAAGAAGCTGCTGGTGGCTGTGGTATAAGGGCTAGCTGTTGTTGTTGTTGTTGTTATGTGCCGTGGAGTCATTTCTGACTCATAGCGACCCTGTACAGGGTTTCCAAGGCTGTAAATGTTTACGGGAGCAGAAAGCCTCATCTTTCTCCCTCAGAACACCTGGTAGTATCAAACTGCTGACCTTGAGGTTTGCAGCCCGATTCATAACCACTATGCTACTAGAGCTCCTTAAGGGCTAGATAGTAGACACGTGTTAATTCTGGTGAAGGGAAAGGCAATACACAATATGAGGGAAGTCAGAACAATGTGACCAAGGTAAATGAAGACAATGATAGGTACACAAGAAAAAAGGACAACTACCCACTGCCCTGGAGGCCTGGTGTGGCACTGTGGGCTAATGCGTCAGATTGCAAAGTCATTTGAACTGTAAGGCCTGTGGTTCAGGCTCACCAGCTGCTCCTTGGAAACCCTATACAAGGTCGCTTTGGGTTAGAGTCAACTTGACGGCACTTAACAACAACAACAACACAGCCCACTGCCCTAGAGTTGATTCCTTCTCTTAGTGCCTCTATAGTACAGAGTAGAACTGCTCCTTAGGGTTTCTTGGAAAATGAGGAGACAGCCTCATCTTTCTGCCATGGAGCAGCTGGGTGGGTTCTGACTGGTACCTTTGTGGCTAGCAGCTTAGGTCTTTAACCACTGTGCCACCAAGGTTCCTCAACAATAGTAAGGACAACCAAAAATAGATATGCATGCTATATAGGTATATATGTGTGTGCATATATAAGTATGTTGTTCTTGTTAAGTGTCATCAAGTCAGTTCCAACTCATAGTGACCCTGTATAGGGTTTCCAATGAGTGCAAAACACATCTTGCAGCTAATAGTCCAGTGATTATCCTACTGTACCACAACAGGTCTACATATATAAATTTGTTGTTGTTATTTTTAAGTGCAGTTGAGTCAGTTCCAATTTAGGGTTCCCAAGGAGCTACTGGTGTTTTCAAGCCAACCTTGAGGTCCAGTGCTGTATCCTACAGTGCCACACCAGGATTCCGTATGTAAGTATAGTTGTGAACATTTGTGTATACATATCTGTGTGTGCTGCAAATATATTAATCTGTATAATAGATCATATGGGGGCAAAAGTATGGAAACTTCTTACATATATTAGAATACCTTGTAGGACTGAGTTACTGGGTTTAAAGGCTAAGGACCATAGTCTTGGAGGATATCTCAATCAGTGGACATAATATAATAGTAATAATAATAATATAATAGTTCATAAAGATTACGTTCTATATCCTAGTTTTTTGAGTAATGTCTGAGGTCTTAAAAGCTTACAAGTGCTCATCTAAGATACAACTACTGGTCTCTGGAGCAAAGGAGAGTAATGGAAGCCCAGGACTAATGGCCCACATAAATCGCAGCCTCCTTTAGCTTGAAACCAGATGAAATAGATGGTGCCTGGCTACCCCTACCAACCACTCTGACCAACGACACAACAGAAGGTTTTGGTAGAATGGGAGAAACATGTAGATCAAAACTGAAATTCATAAAAAGACCTGGCTTACTGGAATGATACCGACAGCAGGTACCCCTGAGACTATCACCCTAAGACACCCTTTCAAACTGGAACTAAAGCCACTCCCAAAGGTCATTTTTCAACCAAGTAATAGATTGGCCTATGAAATCAACAGTAACATCCAAGAGGAATGTGCTTCTTAGAACAACCAACTAACTGTGACCACATGGGTAGCATTTGCCAGGAAAACAAAGATGAGAAGGCAAGAAGGGGCAAGGAAACTGGAGGGTTGGAAATAGGGAAGGCGGGGTGGGAATGGGGAGGTTGTTGACATGGTAACCAATGTCACAGAACAATTTGTGTATGAGTTGTTGAATGGGAAACGAATTTGCTATGTAAACTTTCACCTAACACAATAAAACGTTCAAAACAAAACAAAACAAAACTCCTCTAAAAATGGAAACTTATTTTTAAAAATATGGTAAGTGAAAAAAAGCCAGCCCCTTGACACTGGTTGGGTTTTTGAGAGTTTCAATCAGTAGTATATGGTGAAAGCAATGTTGTGTGACTTCCAAGGTTATATCATCAACCATGATGCATATGCCACCCTGCTTCCTGTGAGTCTCACTCTGGTCACCATCATCTTGTGTCAGCATTCTGACTGCTCTGAGGCCAACAGCCTGTAAAGAAGCCTACACTAGTCCATAAAGAGAGACCACATTGGGGTCCCAAAACACAGAAAGAGACTGGGATGCCAGCCAGCCCTGGTTCTTTAAGCCTCAGGCACTCAGGACAACAACCACATGAGACTCGAGTCAGAAGTATCCAACTGAACACTTCCTAAACTCCTTACCCACAAAAACCATGAGCGATTACAAAATGATTGTGGTTTGAAGTCACTAAACTGTGGGGTGATTTGTTGCACAGCTCTAAATCACTGGAACATAGCTCTGGTCACATTTGTATTAGGCAAGAAAGTGAAGTGGAAAGATGAAGTCACGTAAATCATTTGTGGTAGGAAGCATGCTTGCTTTGTCTTTTCTGGATTTGTCATGCTAGTGCATTTTGAATTAAACAGCTAGAACATTCACCAGCCTATGATTCCAACAGGCTTCCATCTGCCCTAAAATAGCTAGGTGGTGAAGGTCCCAGTCCCATCAGCTTGACCTCTGGCTGTCCGTTTTCCTGTGGTTCAACCTGCTGCTGCTAGGAGTCCCACAGGGGGTGTCTTCTTGGACTCATAGCAAAGCTGCAGTCTCTACCCCTCCTGCAACTCATCTTTTGCATCAGCCCCCACTCATTGTGGTGATTCCTACTGTCCACAGGCTGCTTGATGGAACCTCCTCATTGCCATTGCTCATCATCAAACAGCAAGGGACAGACCAAGAACACATCATCAGTGGTTTCCGTGTAGAGGCAGGATACCAGCCCTCCCCACAACCTACACTGCTCCCTGGACCCTGAAGCAGTTGTTTTTGCGCTAGTGGCTTCAAAACATCTCGTGTGAGCAACTTCTGTCTCTAACCTCTTTCTCCTTTTTGGACCAAAGAAAAGATGCCTAACCCCTCCCTGCCTCTTCTAGTCCATCTCTCCTCCATCCCCAAGCCATATACAAAAGCTGCCATATACACAAAGGGATGCTGGGTAGGAGCAGTTTACATATCAAGTCCTGCTCAGCCCACCAAAATGGTTCTTTTACCAGAACAATGTCAACAAATGGCCTCATAGCCACAGTGTACCTCTAACCTTTGAGGAGACAGAAATTAAGGAAAGGACTATTTAAATTACATTTCAGGAAATATCTAGACTAGACGAACAGATAGAGACCAAAGTTGCGTTAGTTGTTACCAGGGGAGGTGGGGAAGGAAAAAAGGGAGGGAGTCATTGTTTAGGAGGCAGTAAGTTTCTGGTCATGGTGATAAAAAATTAGACAATGATTATTGGTATGATGGTTATACAACAGAATCAATGTACTTGATGTCACTAGGCAAATTGTACATGTGACAAACATTGGCCAATCTTGTGATTTATGTGTATATGTGTATAGATAGATAGATGCATTGGAGTTATAGTGTTGGAGGAGAATATTGACAGTACCATGGACTGCCAAAAGAACAAATAGATCTATGTTGGAAGAAGTACAGCCAGAGTGCTCCTTGGAAGCCAGGATGGCTAGACTACGTCTGTCATATTTCAGACAGATTGACAGGAGGGACCAATCACAAGAGAAGGATATCAGTGAGATGGATTGGCACAGAGGCAGCAGCAATGGGTTCAAACGTAGCGACAATTATGAGGTTGGTCTAGAATCAGGCAGTGTTTTGTTCTGTTGTGCATAGGGTCACTATGAGTCGGTACCAACTTGATGGTGCCTAACAACTATATATAGATATAGATATAGATACATGGAGAGACAGAGTCCTGGTGTGGTGCTGTGGGATAAAGCACTGAACTGCAAGGTCAGTTTGAACCACAAGATTGGTGATTCACACTCACCAGACACTCCTGGGAAACCCTATACTGGGTCGCT
>NW_006409159.1:75041-82110 GCF_000296735.1 Chrysochloris asiatica
TCCATAGGTGTAGGTCGAGTTCATCAAATTGTATCTGATTACTCTTTTTTTCCTCTTCTTTCTTCTTCTAGTTGAGCTCTGATCATCCAGTCATTGAAGTCAGGTCAAGTGGGTATTATCTGCAAGTGTGGGTGTTCTTGTTCATATACCCTCTCTTATCAGCTAGACATTTCAGTCTTCACTCTAGTCCTCTATGGCTATGTCACTGACTCTGGGCCCAGGAGTCCCCAGGTCTTGCCACACTGCTGGCCAACCAGGTCTCCATCTGGGTTCACAGGAGTCTACTGAACATTGTAGGGCTTAGCTCGCAGCTTCATTGCTGTTTATCCCTCACTTCCCCTTATGGGTGATGAATGTGGTCACCAATCAGAGCATGTGAGGAAATTATTTCTTGAGGCCTACTGACTCTACGGCACTTAACAACAACAACAACTGAAACTTGAAGACACTGGAAATAAATAAATGCCAAAGATTAAAGAGTCTGAGACAAAGAATGACATGCTTGGTGTTAGAAATAGTCGATGGGAAAGGACTTGAAAATGGAAATTCTGAAACAGAGGCCACTAGAACCACAGATTGTAAATAAAGTTTCATCAGAGAAACTCCAGAAGAGATTTCCTCACTCCCTACCTACCCTGAGGTGTTCCAGGAAATAACTGAAATATCCTTAACTAGCAGCAGCAGTACCTCATGTAGCTCGAGGTCCTTCTAATACATCATGTCTTTTCTTCTCTATCCAGGAAATGATGTTCTTCTTCCACCTAGGCCCTTCTCACCGTGCCTTTACTCACAGGACAATGAATTCAGTCTCACTGGAGCAGATGCAGGAGCCCCGGGGTGAGCAATTAAATGCTCAGCTATTAACTGAAAGGTTTGTGGTTTGAATCCATCCAGAAAAGAAAGACCTGACAATCTGCTTCCAAAGCAAGTCAGCCAGTGAAAATCCTGTGGCGCTGCTCTAGAACTTACTCCAGTCAGGCAGAGTCTGGTTCTATCTCCTGCCTAGGCTTAAGTGTTCAGGTGCCATTTTTTCTTGAGTACCTCATATACCTCTTCAGCTGAACTGCTGGGGTTAGAAACAGAATGTATTTGAGCCACTTCCATGTTGGACCACTTCCATGTTGTAGGGGAAGAAAAGAGGCCCCATCTTCAAATGTATAAATATTACAGACTCTTTACTAAGACTTAAACAGGATAAAGACAAACATAGGTCACCCTGGTGAAATCATCCATATGACACCATGATAAATTTCCAAAGTTCTAGTGTGGTGCTGCTGGCTAATGCACTGGACTGCAAGGTCAGCAGTTCAAGCTCATCAGCTGCTCCTTGGAAACTCTATATTGGGTTGCTATGAGTCAGAACCGACTCCACAGAACTTAACAACTACAACACTTCAGTGTAGTGACCTTTTTATAGGGCAAAGAGAACAAATTAATCTCTCCCCCCACACACAACTGTGACACATGTGTCACATACATTAGCCTTCAGAAGCAGGGAGGGGACTATTTTGGATAGGAAAACTTATATACTGTCTCTGAGGCTCTCGGGCTATGACATCACAACCAGATGACCATTAAGTGACGTGTCCAGGAAAGTTCCTGCAAAGACCAGTTGGGGAAGTGATCCAAACCCACTTTTAAATACACTGTGCTTCTCACTGACAGTTCAGCTGTCAGAGTTGTATGAGATCCTCAAGAAAAATTGGCATCTGAACACTGAAACCTAGACACAAGATAGACTGAAACTCTGGCTGGAGTCATTCACTGGCAAAAAGACTTCAGATTTTATGTTCTACGGCATCCCCCCAAGCAGCACAGGAAGAACAGAAAGTGCCTCTTAGGAGCTTGAATTCTTCTCTGTTGGTTATGATGATATTGTCCCGAGAGCTTCAGAGACAGTCTATACATTTTCCTTTCTGATATAATCCCCTTCCTGCTTCCATAGGCCTGGCATGCCTATGAGGTATATGTGACACATTGCTGTCATCAGTCATGACTGTGGAAGGAGATTCCTTTCAAAGGTCACCATGTGGAGGTTGCTGTCAAGTTAGTTCCAACTCATATAACGACCCTGTGTAGGGCTTCCAAGGAGCAGCTGGTGAGTTTGACCTTGTGGTTCAAACCGACCTTTCGGTCCAATGCTGGGAAGAAGAAGTAGTTTCTTAGAAAAATGTTTATGTTCACACAATTTTCCTACAGTATCAGACCCATATACTCAAGTTTTTGAAGCGGTTCAGGAAATACTATTGAAAATCCTCAGAGTCTTACAGCTTGTTGATGGTGTCTGTGTATAGCCCAGACTATGCAAGACGATTCAAGAAATGGGATGGAGAATGTTTTCTTCACAGAATTCAAGGGAAGGCTCAAGAAAAGAGTAGGATGTGGAGGTGGGTACTGTTCTCAGGAGAGAAGTCCTAGAGACTAGACTACATCCTATGAGTGTCTGTGAAGCTCAAGTACTTGGATCTGTAGCCTCCATGCTTAGGTGGAGGGTGTGCTAGAAAGACAGACAGGCCTTACCAGGTGTATATACCTTACCATGGAACAGAAAGTGAAAGAGAAGAGGATGGTGGGACTTGCCCTGAGAACACAGGTTATGTGTAGACGGGTTTACCACATGGAGGTGGAAAGGGCAAGAGGAAATTCACTAATGTACCCTCTCCTTAACACTCAATGATCCATCTGCCAGTGCAATGTGGCCAATTAATGTCTCAGGTTCTGACCAATCACGTTCCCAATTCTTCCTCCACTGGGAGGAGCGAGTTGGGAAAGATGGCCTAAGATGCTCCCCTCTCCCTATAACAGGAAGCTTAACATGCTGCAGTGACTTCAAATTCCCACAAGACAGATCCAAGTATATTAAATGCAGCTATGTTCTGGTATGGCACTGTAGGATCAGTACAGGATTGCAAACCACAAGTTTGCAGTTCAAACCTATCAGCTGATCCTTGAAAACCTCATAGAGGGTCGCTAAGAGTCAGAACCGACTTGACGTCACTTAACAACAACAATGGCGTGGCCATGAAGTAGATCATGTTCGCTCATTTTGTTTACATTGAAAACGTTCTTGATGATGCTACGTTGATATACGTTTGACAGTTTCCAGACTTACTGGAGTTTAGTAGGGATAAGTGGCATGCACATAGGAGGCATAGGCCGAATGTCACCAAACTGAGTAACTAGAGGTAATTAAGGCCGTTCCTCATATACATTATGCCAACTGTGTCTTATCCCCACAGCCATATGTTCTTAGCATGCCATGGCTTCCATTGCTCTTTCTTGAACTTGGGGTGGGGTAGGGAGTGAAACAGGAAGCTCCCTTCACAAGGAAGGTGACCTTGCACACCCCACATCTCCTTACCTTGTAAGCCTCTCCTTTCAGACCCTTAATTCTTCCTCCCCACTCCCTCTCATACAAGAACAGCTGACCTCCTTCCTAGGCTTGGCATTTCACTCTTGCAGTAAATGTGCATCTCCACCAGGCTATTGTTGTTATTGGTTGTCTTCAAGTCAATTTCAACTCATGCTTACCACACATGTGCAAAATAGAACTGTTCTATAGGCTTTTCAAGGTTGTGACCTTTAGAAGCAGATCACCAGGCTTATTGTTGCTAAGTGCTAGTAAGTCAGTTCTGACTCAGAGTAACCCTATATAGAGTTTCCAAGGAACAGCTGGTGGCTTTGAACCACCAACCTTGGGGTCAACAATCTAGTGCTTATGATACAGCACTACACCAGGACTCCTTTCCCATGCTAGTGGCTGAGAAAGGAAGACTATTTCGATATCATTAACACAAATGGTTACTGAACACATTCATTTGAGAAGGAAGAGAAGCTACAATTCCTTAGAAAGCAGAGTTTTGCAGTTCAGACCTTTATTCCAGTCACAGTCTCTAGTGTTGAAGTAGATTCACTAGTTCAGGTACCAGGAAAACCAGGTGAACCCCAGTATAGGGTCAGGGTTTACCTGGGGCTCTTCTTTCCTCCTACAGAGACTAGACCAATCCCATCATGCTCCCACATGCACTGAAGCTAGCACTTAGTAGCTCCCGTGGGCATCTGAGCATTAGCAAGTGCCAGTCCGAGATGTCACACTCAGCAGTGATGGCAGATAGAGGTGTTGTTTCTGCAGAGTCCCACTGTAGCAGCATGGGGATGAGATGCTACAGCTGTGCAGTTCACTGTGTAAATGGTCTGCCCCCCAGGGAAGAGGTAGAATCTGGAGAGAGGCCACATTTTAGCTGTGGTTGAGGTGACTCATGGTAATCCCACAGTAGGATTAGACCACAGATATCCATAGGCTTTTCATTGGCTGATTTTCAGAAATAGGTTGCCAAGTCTTTCTTCCTAGCTGGTCTTTGTCTAGAAACTCCACTGAAAGCTCTTCAGCATCATAGCAGCATGCCAGCCTCCACTGACAGACTGCACATGAGGTACCTGAGCCAGAAACTGACTCCATGCTTCCCTAATGGAAGGCAGGGGTTCATTATTGAACCATGTGGTTGTTGCTGTTAGTTGCCATTAAATTGATTCCAACTCATGTTAAAAACCTATTACCATCATGTTAGGAGTCCTGGTGTGGCGCTGTGAGTTAATGCGTCAGACTGCAAAGTCGCTTGAACTGCTACGTTGGTGGTTCAAGCTCACCAGCTGCTCCTTGGAAACCCTAAATAAGGTCGCTATGGGTCGAAATGGACTCAATGGCACTTAACAACAACAACCATCATGTTATATTCCAATTCATAGCCACTGTATTGGGCAGAGTAGAACTTCCACTTAAGGTTCCTAAGGCTATAATCTTTACAGAAGCAGACTGCCTCATCTTTTTCCTATGGAGGGCTGATGGATTTGAACTACCCACTTTTTGGGTAGCAGTGGAGTGTTTAACCACTGCCTTAGGGATCCTCTGGTTCTGTGACATTCTGAAACAGTGCCTTTTGAAGAATGCTTTGTGTCTATGGCAAGGCCCCAAGATGGCTCTTCATTCACTCCTGAAGGGAGTCCCAAGATCCTAATCTTAGTGACAGCCATTGGATATCAGCTGTCCCCTGAACCTGGGGACAATTCCTCAGGAATATAGAATTGTTATTATTACTAGGAGGATTCCACGTCTCTAAGAAGGCCACTGCCTTGCCCAGAGCCTTCCAGCTGATACAAATCAGTTTGTCCTGTCCCTTCAGCCACTGGATCCAACTGGACCAGGGCTCTGCTTGGTCAGCATACCCCCTGGCACGCTTTGGCTTTTGTGTGTCATGTTCTGAAGCTCAGGGTTTGGGTTTGGTGGGTTTGAGGTTGTTTCTGTTTTGGCAAGTGAATCCCCACTTGGGATTCCTCCAGAAGATGGACAGAACCAAGTCTGCCCAGCCTCGTGCCCACAGAATTAGTGCTCTGTTTACATCCCATAGGCCTGGAGTGGGGGTGGGGGCCCTGACCCTGCACCCAGCCTGGGAACCCCTTCTGGAGGCAGCTCCAGCCAGTAGCCCAGGGTTGGTGTGTGGAGACAGACATCCCAGAGTTGGTCTGCAGCCCCCGCACAAGTCTAGCCATCACACTGCCAGGGAAGAGGAACTACTGACAGGACAGGGAGGGAAGGCTTTAGGACTCAGAGCCACACAGCTGTCCACCCCTGCCCCATCCACCATCTACAGATGAGCTGTCCTCCCTGAAGCTGAAAACAGGCACTTGACGACCCTGGGACCTGGGAAAAAGGAAGCTGGATTTTTCAGTTGCAGGCAGATGTTCTCCAAAGCAGATCCATGAGTGTTTCAGGTGGCAAATCGCCCCAGAGTCCCAAGTCCAACCCCCAGCACAGGGCCTACATGTTGACCATGAAATGTCAGAATGAAAAAGGCCTTAAACCTGTGTGTTCCTGTTCCCACAGGCTTCACATTAGGCTCTATTGTCTGCTTCTTTTTAGCCCTGGAGGCAGCTCTCCACCTAAAAGAAACTGAGATGTGGATGAGTCAGCACATTACAGACCTGCTGACTCATCCCACCAGGCTGGGATCAGAATCGGCCAACACCCTTTCCAAACACGTTGGCTGTACACCCAGGGTTGAGGGTGGCACCTGACTGGCTGTTCCAGCAGGGCCCAGAGTCTCTCTGTGGCTTTTCCCTCCCCCAAGAGTCCAGGAGCCAACCACTCTGGCCCCTGGGAATCACCCTCAGCTCTCAGGAGTTCAGATAAGGAAGAGGCTGGTAGTGTGTACTCTGCATACTTCTGAAAGGACTGTAGGCTGCTGCTTATGATAAGAAACAAAAACATCCACTAGTAAAGCCAGGAGGCAAAAACAGAAACCATGCAATGAAATCAGGTGTGTTTGCTTTAGCTTGACCAAGGGCAGGAATTTCTTATTTCAAAAATCCTGATTTAGAAAGAGTCATTGCAATTTAAACAAAAAATCTTGTTCTGAGTCTCCAGTTCTTTATGTTCTCTTATTACCTAGTGTGGCTCTGTGGGTTAATGGACTACACTGCAAAGTTGTTTGAACTACAAGGTCAGCGGTTCAAGCTCACCAGCTGCTGTGGGCCAGAGCTGACTCGACAGCACTCAACAACAACATTCTCAAACAAAAGAAAGCATGCTATAGGGAACAAACAAGATGGCGGACCGGGTGGACGTTTAGCAGAGAGCTCCGCCAACAACAACACAGAATACCCGACCAAGCAGGTTCAGGGGATGGTCCCAGAACTCTGAACCACATATAAAGGAATACTTAGAAGATTGGAAGGCTTACAGCTGGGGGAATTTGTGGCAGAAGCAAGAAATCTATTGCTTTCTAGTCCAGGATGGTCGGCTACTCTAGGAGCCGCCATCTTGGATGAGACCACGTGGGGGAAAGATCGGAGCGGCCACAGACACCTGGAAGAACCGCTGAGATAAAGGTGTGGACATTCTTTTCTTTTGGTATCTGTTCATTGGTCCCTGGCTGTCTGCGCACCTCCATTCTGGTGACTATAGGGGTGCCTGAGCTACTGGGCAACCCAGCTCCACCCTTGGAAGGTTCTATTATGCATGCACACACAGCTCCTTGAAATTTAAAGAGACAGTTTCCAATTAAAACCAAAC
>NW_006409159.1:85008-90137 GCF_000296735.1 Chrysochloris asiatica
AAAGAAAGAAAGAAAGCATGCTATAGCTTCTCAGAGACTAAAATGCTTAGTAAATTTTTTCCTAACCCAGAGAAAGGCTTCCAAAATAAATAAATAGAAAGAAATGTGGAGGAGAAAAATGAAAACAAACTTTCTCTTTGCCTGGATCTCTTAACTTAACCAGCTCGTTGTTGACTCAGTTTTGACTCATGGTAATCCCATGTGTGTCAAAGCCTCCATAGGTTTTCCAATGACTCATCTTTTGGATGTAGAGCTCCAGGATTTTCTTCCAAGGTGTTTCTGGGTGAATTTGAACCGTTGACCTTTCCATTAAAGCATTTGTACTACTCAGGGACTTCTGATGACCTGACTACTGATCTCTATTGAATTTGGATCCTGGAGGGAGCTTTGAGTAGACAATGGGCATGGAAAGTTTTGCAAAATACAGTTCTTTTTCCTGTGACAGTTTCAAAATTGACTGTGGGGCTTGCCAAAAACTGCAAACTGATGCCCCTCCACTTCTGCCCCAGATTACAGAATCTGAATATCTGGAGGGAGGAACCCAGAAATCTGCATTTTCTCTTATAGTTCCATGGAATTGGAAAATTGGTTTAGAACTTACTTTTGAAGTTGCATTCCAAATTGGACCTTGGGAAAGTATCCCCCAGCAATGTGGCCTTTAGCAGCAAAAGAGGGCCCATCCCCAAAACCGTACCAGCTGGTGGCTCTAATGAAGCCAGACGTGGACCAACCTCACTACTGTTGCCACGCTTGAATCGATGCTGCCACTTGGCCAATCCATCTCGTTGCATAGGATGTACTTAAACTAAAATTTATTTGTTGTTTACCTGAAATTCACATTCTCTAGGGCATCTTGGAATTTATCCGCCAATCCCAGCCCCAATCCCAAGTGAAGCAGACAGGTAAATTGCCTGGGAGTATTCCCAGATTGTTTTGTGACCCAAGGTAGACTCAGCAAAGCCATCTGAGAGTCCTTGAGTCAAAGACAGCCATCTGAGGAGTCTCCGATCTCCCAGAAATGGGCCTGTACTGAAGACTGTGGGAAGTGTTACCACCACACAAATGAGGGGGTGGATTTAAAAGCCAGCAACTGGGGTCTTTGCTCAGTTCTGTTCCCTATAGTTGGGGCTTTGTGAGGAGCTTGCTCATGGCTGTCATACTCCAATACCAAGCCAAGACAGAGAGAAGAGTCAGCAATTCCTGCCATTGGACACCCATATGGAGTCCTGGTGTGGCGCTGTAGGCTAATGCACCAGACTGCAAAGCCATTTGAACTGCAAGGTCGGCAGTTCGAGCTCACCAGCTGCTCCTTGGAAACCCTATACAGGGTCGCTACAGGTCAGAACCAACTTGACAACACTTAACCACCGCAACAACGTACTAAGTCCAACTCTTGAAATGAAGTCAAGAAAAAAACATGCCTGCCTCAGTTTCCCCTCCCGTCTCACAAGTACATTGGAAAGATCTGTGGGTGATGAGTCCTCACTCCTCAGATCACAGGTTGCATGTGTGCTGAGTGGAGCAGCCAGTGCTTGGGCTCGAGTCTCTCATGGGGTCTCTCATTTTGATGAATCTTCTGGTCAGGACCCTCTGCCTCAGCACTGAGACCCCTTTCCCGCAAATGTGCAATCCTGAGGGGCCAAGGCCATCAGGTCTCAGGGCAGCTCCCAGCCCACCTTTGAGGAAATTAAGTCTAGAGACTGAGAAGCAGAAAGGAGATTTGGAGGTAGAAGTATCAATGGTGCAAGTTTGGAGGAAAGGATGTAGCTAGAGAGTGGGAGAGAATCTCCATGAGAGGCAGGGCAAAGTAAAAAATGAACTCTTGGTCATCTATTAGATTCTGACTCAGAGCCACACCATAGGGAGAATTAGAGCTTCCCCATCGGATTGTCAGGGTTTTATCTTGACAGAAACAGACTTCCTGCTTCAGAGCAGCTAGTGGGTTCAAACCATCAACCTTTCAGTTAGCAGCTGAGCACCTGAACTACTGTGCCACCAGGGCTCCTGGGAGGTAGATTGTTGTGCCGAGTAGTTCAAACGGACTTTTCAGTCTAGTACATTAACTCAAAGTGCCACACCAGGACTCCAGAAGGCAGATGTTGTTGTTGTTGTTAAGTGCCATTGAGTTGGTTCCAACCCATAGCGACCCTGTATAGGGTTTCTGAGAAGCAGCTGGTGAGCTTGAACCGCCGACTTTGCAGTCAAATGGCTTTGCTGTCTGGTACATTAACCCACAGCGATTGAGGGCCCTTAATCAGTCATGGTGTCAAGGACAGAACCCCAGAGAACTGCTTCAAGGTGGGGAGGAACTGGGTAGCACTGGTGGTTGTAAACTATGTCCATAGATTCTTTAATATTTCTCCTCAAAATTATTTTTTTTTAAAAGACAAAATTAATTTCCCTTTCCTTAAGTATGAGTGTACTTAGTGAGTCACCTCTGACAAACAGAATGTGGCGGAAGTGAAGCTGCGTGATGTCCAAGATTGAGACAGAAAAGCCTTCCCCTCTTGAATTGCTTGCTCTAGGGGAAGCCAGCTGCCATATTGTGGGGATACTCAAGCAGCTCTGTGAAGAGCCCACTGGTTCCTACTGCCATTTTCTGCTAACAGCCAGCAAGGACTTGAGGTCTCCAGCTAGCAGTCATGTGGGTGAGCCTGCTTGCTGTTGGATCTCCTGTCCCAGTCAAGCTTTCTGATGACTGCAGCCAGGGCCAGAAGCTTGAGGGCAACCTGACAAGAGGTCCCGAACCAGAACCACCCAGCTAAGCAGTTCCTGAATTCCTGACCCATAGAAACTATGAACTCATAAATGCTTGCTGTTTTACATCACTAAATGTATGAGTCATTTGTCGTGCAGTAATAGATAACAAATACAAGCACGGAAGTTATGAGTTGAAATGTCAGTTCTACTTAGCAGCTCTGTGTGTGACCTTTGGCAATGTATCTAACCTCTCTGAGGATCAGTTTCCTCAAGCAGCAGAAGGAAGCCATTGCCCGATCCTCACATCCTAGAGAGAGCTCCATCTTGGAGTCAGTTCCTGCCGACAAGGACACCTGACCAGGAGTTCTGATGGTGCAGTGGCTAGGTGTTTGGATGCTAACAGAAGAAATGACTGTTTGAATCCAGCAGCCACTATGCAGGAGAAAGATATGACAGTCATCCCCTGCCATTGAGTCAATTCTGACTCATAGCGGCTCTATGTAGGGTTTCCAAGACATACTGTAAATCAGAGTGGCTGGTGGGTTTGAACTGCCGACCTGTGGCTAGCAGTCCAGTGCTTACCCTAAAGCATCACCAGGGCTTCTTCAATTGATAGATGGAGGTGGTGGCTGTGTGCCGTGGAGTCGGTTCCGACTCATAGTGACCCTGTACAGGGTTTCCGAGGCTGTAGATCTTAACGGGAGCAGAAAGCCTCATCTTTCTCCTGCGGAACAGCTGGTAGTTTTGAACTGCTGACCTTGTGATTTGCAGCCCGATTCATAACCACTACGCTACTAGAGCTCCTTCAACTGACAGATAGGAGAGGACGAACACTAGCTCCTTTGCCTCCAGGTGAGACAAATCCTGAAGTGTAATTACTCTCCAGAGCTCCCCAAGGATCCGGCCTAAGCTTTGTCTTCCCCTGAAATGTTCCTCTCCTGGGCTCCTTCCCTTCCCTGGCCTGCTTTCCCAACACTGGAGACACTCCCTTATTAAATTGCTTGCACACAAATCCTTGGCCTGGGTTCTGATCCAGTGACTAGGAATCACACTGGGTAAAACCTCCAAAGTGTGGTCCTGACCACAAAGCTTTGCCAAGTCACAATGGAAGAAAGTGGCCATTCAGGAAGTAAGAGACCAGTCGAAGGCCCACAACAGCAAAGGTGAGAGGCGGGGTTGAGATTCTATCTCAGATGTTACTCCAAAGTCACGTTCCTGGCAACACTAGGTACTGCCCTGCCTCCCCGCTCCAGGCTAGCGGGGAGAATGTTTCTACCTGTGTATTTTTTTAAACACAGAAACACAGACTGGTCTATCTGGTTACTAGTAATACCACATACGTTTCAAAGAACATCCCAAGCAGGGGACCAGAGGCAGCTCTGTAGCCTGCTCCCATCGTTCGGGCCTGGAGTTAAAGTATACCTGGTGGTGATGGTGGGTACCTGGACACTGTGCCCCAGTGCCTCTGGTGGGGCAAAAAAGTGAGCTTTCAAATGAAACCAGTCTGACTTGCAGACTTTCTGGGCATAGGTTACCAGCTAGAGGCAGTACCCTGGTAGTACAGGAAATTTGGAGGGCAGGAATTGAGCCTTTCACCCCCATGGCTTGCCCCAGGAAATCCTGATCCCCTCTCTTCCAGTGTCCTGTGCCCTTTCTCTCACTTTGTGCTCCTGCAACCCTGAGCCCACACAGCTGCTTTGCTTGCCGTGCCTTTGCCAGAAATACTCTGCCTATGTCATTCCGTAAGCATTTCCTAAACCAGTTTTTAATGCCGACGGTAGTATGACTTAGTGGTTGAGGATTTTGTGGCTAAATTCTGAAATCACGATGCCCTGCCACTGTTCTAGGCTCTACTGCTGAACAAAGGTCTGAACATGGGCAAATTATTCATCTTCACCTTGACAATCTTATCTGTGAAATTAAGCCAGAGATACCTCAGAATGCTGTTGTGAGGATTAAATAAATTCTCTGAAAAGAATTTGGCAGAGGGTCTGGTACATAATGAACAAACTCTCGTGTATATACATAAAACTATCTCTCTCTCTCACACACACACACACACACACACACACATACATATATGAGGATGAGTCAAAAATTATCTGCATTCTGGTTGTAGAATTAATATTAATTAACTTTTAGAAAAGACATACATCATTTTTCGACATAATCTCCGTGCTTTTCAATACAATTTGTCCATCTGTCAACAAGCTTTTGTATTCCCATATTAAAAAATGTTTTAGCCTCGGCAACCAAAGACAGAGCCATTGCCATGCTGCAATGAATTTTGATGACGGGTAAGACGGAAGAATTCTCACTGACCGCCTAAGACAGGCAGCGTCCCTTAAACAAATAATAAATAAAGGGGAATCTGATGCAGACTGTGCAGACCCGGTCAGGAGTTCAAGGCCCTGTGGGCCCAAGCGTTG
>NW_006409159.1:90527-93274 GCF_000296735.1 Chrysochloris asiatica
AAAAAAAAAAAAAAGTTTTAGGCTGAGCTGCAAGGCACAGATGCCTTGCTGTCTTCACTGCCTCAGCAGAGGTAAATCTTCATCCTCAAATTCATCCTCAAACAGTTGCTTTCAGGGGACCAAACAGGTGAAAGTCAGATGGAGCAAGATCAGGACTATAGGGAAGATGCTTTAACACATCAAAACGAAGGTTTTGCAATGTTGACAGTGTGGGCAGAGGTGTGGGACATATATAATCGTGCAAGATCACAATGCCCCTGTATAGCAGCCCTCTGAGTTTAATCCAAACTTCAGGCTTCTGTTCTTCAGTGAGCATCTCATTGTAAGGAGCACTATTGATTGTGAAACAATTTTCCTAATGGTGTTCCAATACTGGACTTTGAAAATCCCAGAAAACTGTAA
The DNA here is from genome assembly GCF_000296735.1 of Chrysochloris asiatica. Taxonomy (NCBI): domain Eukaryota; kingdom Metazoa; phylum Chordata; class Mammalia; order Afrosoricida; family Chrysochloridae; genus Chrysochloris; species Chrysochloris asiatica. Next base: position 90,930 of record NW_006409159.1, read on the forward strand.
GCATCAATATTCTAGCTGATGGTTAACTTTTGAACTTTTTTTTGGTCGGTGATTGAGAATGTTTCTATTCCATACTCTGCCATTTACTCTCAGGCTCATAGTGATGAATCCATGTCTTGACACCAGTAACAATTTTTTCTAAAAGAAGCTTTTTAACCTTCCTTTTGAGTATCAGTTTAAATTTGTCCAAATGCTTCTTTTTATGCTCTTCTGTTAGGTGTTCTGGTCCTATATTGAACAAACATTTCAAAACCCAAGTCTGTGGTGGATTCTTTCATAGGCACAGCTATGGCTGATTTGCAAATGATCTGCCACATAATCCACTGTCACTATCTAATTGAGAAACTAATTTCATGTGCACGCTCCATGTTGTCATCAGCCGTGGACCTGGATGGATGTTGTAATATAACCAGAGTGAGGATATATTTTGTATATATGTTGTTGTTATTGTGAAGTGCCATCGAGTCAGTTCTGATTCATAGTGATCCTGTATAGGGTTTCTGAGGAGCAGCTGGTGGGTTTGAAGTGCCGACTTCGTAATCTGCTGTCCAGTGCTGATACAATAGCACCGCACCAGAAGTCTATGTGTATATATATACCTGGAGTCCTGGTGTGGCACTATAGGATAAACACTGGACTGTTAACTTCAAGGTTGACGTTTCAAACCTACCAGCTATTTCTTGGAAATCCTATATGGGGTCCCTATGATTCAAAGCCTACTAGACAGAACTGCACAACAATAACAACATATATCTAATCAGCCAGTTGCTATCCAGTTAGTTCTGATTGTAGAGACTCTATGTGTTACAGAGTAGAATGGTTTTCCATAGGGTTGTTTCTGGGGTTTTAAAAAATGTTTTGTTGTGAATTATGTGATAGTTTACATGGGAGAACATTAGCTTTACATTCATCCTATCGTATGTCGTTTCATTGCCATGGTTACAATTTCCTCCATGCATCATCAACCAACCAAAGGGTATTCCCTGCAAGCCTGCCCCCTGGTCGTCAGCACACAGCCCGTCTCCCTCTCTGGGTCTAAAGTCCCCAGCCGCTCCATCTCTCCATATCATTGTCTCTGCCTCCATCTCTGGTGTCACTGTTTTTCTGGGTAGGATCCTGTACTCCGCTCTTCTCCCTTGATGGTCCCAGGGACCTCCGCTCCTAGACTGCAAAGTCAACCACTCCCCTCCTTTTGCTACAAAATGTCTACCTTTACATTTCCAACCCACACAGTCAGTCTTGATAACAATTATTCACTGTTAGCTCTGGTAGTGTAGTGGTTACAAATCGCGCTGTGAACTGCAAGTTCAGCAGTTCGAAACTACCAGCTGTTCCACAGGAGAAAGATGAGACTTTCTGCTCCCATAAAGATTTACAACCTCGGAAACCCTGTACAGGGTTGCTATGAGTCAGAACCGACTCCACGGCACATAATCACCACCACCACCATTGAATCACATGAGTGCTATTCCCATCTCCTTTTATCAGTCCCACCCAGACAGATTGGAAACTACTCAGTGGGGATTCTACTTTCCTCCGCACCCTCTGGATCTAGGCTTCCTTTTGAAAGCTTTTAAGCCAGTCACTTCTTGCCTTTGTAGCCCCACCCCATTTTGGGTAGCCCATCTCCAAGTTGCCCATCCCTGTCTACCCTTTGTATTGAGGGGGTGGAAATGACCCTCGCTGTATGTCTCCATCTTTTTGCTCTTGTAACTAGTGCCGCTATGAACATTGGTGTGCATATATGTACTCGTGTTATGGCTCATATTTCTGGTGAGTAAATACAACGTAGAGGAATGCTGGATCATAAGGTATTTCTATTTTCAACCTTCTGAGAAAGTGCCATATTGCTTTTCAGAGAGGTTGGACCATTTTGCAATCCCACCAGCAATGCAGGAGCGTCCCAGTCTCTCCACATCCTCACCAGAATTTACTGTCCTCTACTTTTTTGATCTTTGCTGTTATTGCTGGTGTGAGATGATATCTCATTGTTGTTTTAATTTGCATCTCTCTAATGGTGAGTAATCATGAGCATTTTTATCTTATGTTTGTTGGCTGCCCAGATTTCCTCCTTGGTGAAGTGTCTGCTCATGTCCTGTGCCCATTTTTTAATTGGGTTGTTTGTCTTTTTCTTGTAGAGGTGTTGTAGTTTCCTATATATTTTAGGAACGAGTCCCTTGTCTGATGTGTCGTTGCAAAAGATCTTTTCCCATTCTGTGGGTTCCCTTTTTACTCTTTTGGTGAAGTCTTTTGATACACATAAGTATTTAATTTTTAGTGTGTCCCAAACATTTATTTTGTCTACTTTTGTTTGTGTATTTTTCAAAATGTTTGGTAGTCTGTGT
>NW_006409159.1:96846-106110 GCF_000296735.1 Chrysochloris asiatica
TTTAAATTTTGAGGAGATCTGTGTGCATGCGTAGTAGAAGCCTCTGAGGGTGGGGCTGGGGTGTCCTCTAGCTCAGGCACCCCTATAGTCACCAGAATGGAGGTGATCAGATAGCAAGGGACCAATGAATAGATACCAAAAGAAAAGAATGTCCACACCTTTACCTCTGCAGTTCTGCCAGGCATCTGTGGCTGCTCCGATCCTTCCCCTGCTTAGTCTCACCCAAGATGGCGGCTCCTGGAGCAGCTGGGCATCCCAAACTAGAAAGCAATGGATTTCTTGCTTCTGCTACAAATTCCCCTACCTGTAAGCCTTCCAACCTTATAAATATTCCTTTATATGTGGTTCAGAGTTCTGGGACCAGCCCCTGAGCCTGCTTGATCGGGTATTCTGTGTTGTTGCTGTTGGAACTCCGTAATGCACGTCTATCCGATCTGCCATCTTGTTTGTTCTCTCCAAGTACATACTCTTGTCACAGTTTTCTTTCTTATTAATATGAGTGTTCAATTGTAGTATCCCATCAAACAGCTGAACGACATTGTACTTAGTCGCTGTTTGGCATTTAGGTGGTTTCCAATTCTTTCCTGCAGTAATCATCTTCCTGTCTAGAATTTTTCCAAAAGTAGAATTACTTCTGTGTTACCAAAAGAGAAACAACTGGGTCAGAAGTTATGAGTATATTTACAGCCCTAAAGGTGCTCTGGTAAAGATTTACACCCTCGGAAACCCTGTACAGGGTCGCTATGGGTCGGAACCGACTCGACGGCACTTAACAACAACAACAAAGGTGCTCTGGTAGTGTAGTCATTACAAATCGGACTCCTAACTTCAAGGTCGGCAGTTCAAAACTACCAGCTGCTCCTTGGGAGAAAGATGAGGCTTTCTGATCCCATAAAGATTTACAGCCTCGGAAACCTTGTGCAGGCTCACTATGAGTCGGAACCGACTCCACGGCACTTAACAACAACAACAAGTACATAAAATCAAACAACCTCAGTGGCTTTCTTTGATTCTAAATTGTGATGCTTGCAGTACCTGCTGTTGTGGTTATGAAGGGAATCAATGATCAGTGAAGGACATTTGGGAAATCATGCACATTTCCCCTGCCAAGATTATCATAATCATTAACATGTTGGTCAATTACCTTCCAATCAGTTTTTCTTTATGTATGTTTTAGGGTGTTTTTGTTTGCTCCAGTGCATGAATGAATTGAAATAATAGAACCATGTTCTAAATTAATTGGAGGTTACAATTTTCCTTGAATTTAAAAGATAAACATTTCCCACTTTGTTGTAAATGCTTCATAAATATCAAGTTTCAGAAATGCATCATTTCCCTTTGAGTACATGAATTCTTATTTACTTTCCCATTATCCTATTTAACATACTTAAACTGATTTCAAGTCTTTGCTTTTAAAAACATTTGCTATGAATAAATTTGCAGATTATGATTTAAAAAGCAATTTGTAAGTTGGGTAAATAGAAAATTTATGGAAACTCAGAAGAGTTGACTAATTGGTCTTGATGGTGGAAAAAAAATTAATTAAAAAGCTATTTCCTACACTCATGAATGGAATTTAAGTATCCAAGGGTGTTATTATTTGGTTTCATTTTTTAGGAGTTTCTTTTTCAGGCAATCAAAGCAAACCCAATGATTGGGAGTCAGATTTTCTGACAGTTTTGCTTCCACCTTGTAACCATGAGCAATTTATACAGCCTTCTGGGGACTCAGTAACATCAGAAATTTATCTATGGTACTTGCCCTGGGTATGGACACCAATCCCTGACTTGTTTTCATTGCAAATTCTTTGGTAAACAGCACCTCCATTGAACACTCCTCAGTTGCCACATTCAAGATGCCTTCTGCTTCCTGCCTGGCCCTGACTCATACAACAGCCTGGAGCCACTAGTTCTACAGGTCTGGCGCCAGTGTGGAGAGCAGAGAGAGTGTGAGACACTGAAAACTCATGGACACGCCATTAAAAATGATGGATGTTGCTTCAGATGTGTAGACATGAACAGATAACCAGGATTCGTATTCTGCTGAAAACGTTTCCCATGGGGTAGAACAAGGTGAGAGATAGTATGCCATCATTTGTATAAAAATAGAGAGCTACATGTGCACATTGTTGTTGTTGTTATGTGCCGTGGAGTCGGTTCCGACTCATAGCAACCCTGTGCAGGGTTTCTGAGGCTGGAAATTTTTATGGGAGCAGAATGCCTCATCTTCCTCCCATGGAACAGCTGGTAGTTTCCAACTGCTGACCTTGCGGCTCACAGCCTGATTCATAACCACTATGCTACCAGAGCTCCTTGCATGTGCACATTAAAAGGGAAATATGAAAAACATCAGGACTTGGATTGCTAGCAGCAAAGGTACACCGTCATCATTGACTACCACAAATGTGGCTACTTACTGTTCCCCAGAACACTACATGTGAGTAAGGAATTTATCTGGTCCCCTGAGAAGGTTGTCTGGTAAATGGTTGGAAGAAGTGAAGTCCATTTCCCCAACCACTGTCTCTACCTCTGGATTGACAGGTAGCTGAGAATACCACCTCTCATCCTTGTCCAATCCCATCAATAGGCCAGCAGTGGCAGAAACTCTCAGAAATTATGATGAAAATGACAGGAGAAAGAGAAGAGAGAGATGAGGATGAGGCAAGAGGGATGGGAATGAGGAGGGAAGGGAAAGGGGATAGAGGTGAGAAAGAGAGAGGACTTTTGGCCATCTGTTAAATAGCTTGGGTGATACTTTAACTAGGGTGAGCATTTATGATTATCCTCTCTGAAGGAAGCCTGCTTCTTATCTTTTTATCTCTTCATGGCTCAGAAAGGTGGGGGCTGCCACAGCCTGGCCTCCTGTTCTGGTCCCATTGGTGCGGTAACATGGTGAGCGTGGCCAGCACAGGCCAGCGCAGGCCAGCGCAGGAGCCTCAGGAGCTCACCCACTGACAAGCACCTCTGTGGCTTCTTGGCAAGGTTTCAGAGCAAAGCTCAGGCCCTGGGAAGGAAGATAAGATAGCAGAGTTAATATTTCCCAGACGTCTGTTTCTTAATTGTCAGGATTAATCTTTGGTGACAGAGCAATGAAATTGGACAGAACCTATGGAGACAATGAATATGAAGCAGATGTCCTGAATAATAAGGAAAAGAGGTAGATATTGTGGGAGAGCATGGTGTGGACAGAAAGTCCTACCAAGGGTAATGCCCATGGTAGGAGCAAGACCAGCCAGTCTACTGGGACCTGAACACTACTTCTGAGTACTCTTGGTGCCATTTTGACAGGAGAGGCTGGGATGGTTGGGGCTAAATAAAAATCACTTTCTGCCCTTCTCAACACCTCCGGAGGGTCAGTAATACAGAGGAGCAATCTATAGTAGGTCATGATTTGCTACAGAAAATGTCTCTTTTGACCTCCTACCTAATGTCTCCTGCCTGTATTCTACCTTAGCAATCCATCTATTCAGGTTCTCAAATAAGTCCTCCTGATTACTGAAAAATGGTTCATGACATGAGCTAAAGCTGTTGTCCTCAGTGCTTTATGTGTGATACTGATATCCCACTTGCTATAACAACCCTTAAAGGCGTCAAAAAGTTCATAGCGAAGTTGTATTATCCTTTAAATCCATTTCCCCATGAAATTTTGAAGCCCACCCCTTGTAAAATTAATTACCCTCAGGTCATAGATGAGGAAACTGAGGTGCAGAGAGGTTAAATGACTTACCTGAGATCACACAGCAGGCTAGAACTGATACTGGGATTTGAAGCCAGCCAATCTGAGAAGCATGTCCTGAAGGACAGTAACGTATCTCATTGCTGCTGATAAAGCTAATTGGAGGCTGGGCTTAGATATGTGGCCAAAAGGACTTGTTAAGACATCATTCTTTTTCAATTTTTAGATGGTTGTAAGGATATAGATAGCACATTCTCCATTTCAAATTTTTCACTTGAGAAAAATGTTGTGCAACCTGGCGATCTACTTCTGAAAATTTGCCAATGAAAACCTCATGGCTCACAGCAGAATATGGTTCAACATAGTGCCAGAAGGTGAACCCTGTGATTGGAAAGCTGTAAAAATACATAGTGGCTACAACAGGGGTCTCCCACACAACAAGGATCACGAGGATGGTGCAGAACTGGGCACCGTTTTATTATCTTGCATATCGTATCTGCATGAGTTGGAGCCAACTCAACGGCAGCTAGCAACAGCATGCCATAGAGGGAGGGATGAGTCTCACCTGCAAGGATGTTGTTGTTGTTGTTGTTGTGAAGTGCTGTTGAGTCAGTTCTGACCCATAGCGAGCCTGTGTAGGGTTTCCAAGGAGTAACTGGTGAGCTTGAACCGCCAACCTTCCAGTTCAAAGGGCTTTGCAGTCTGGTTCATTAACCCACGGCGCCACACCAGGAAAGGGGGCTAATTCCTGTGCGTGGTTCAATGGGTACAGGGGCACGTAGGACCAGAGAGAGAACTTGGCAATGAACAGATACCATGAACCGTCCAGCAGCTCTAGTGTTAGCCCCACTGTCTTCCCATAGCTCCTGTTCAGGAGTCTTAGAAAGCATCCTGGGCAGCCTCCATGCAGGAGAAAAGCCTCAGGTGACTGTTACCCCACACCTGTTGCAGACTTTTCGTAGCCCTCTCCATTCTTAGTCTCTTGACAGATAGCTCTTTCTGGAACCAAGCAAAAAGTCTCCTTTTTGTGATCTTCAAATTGTGTCCAGAGTTCCACTATGCAGAGCTGAAAACAAGAATTCTATTTCCTCTATTTTAGCCCTTCGGATGCTAAAATTAATTCTCATATCTCCCAGTAACCGCTCTTACTTAGGCTAAAGCCCTAGTTCTCTCAGGACTACCCAATTGACCTGTGCCAGACCTTCATTGTCCTGCTCAGACTTTTATAGGCTCCTCCACTGATGGTCATTATGCCTCCATATACTGAATGACAGCTGGCATCAAGTGGAACTGAGTTCTGTCCATAATCTACATATGTCCTTCTAATCCTCACTCCTGTTGCCATTGAGTCGATTCCCACTCATTGCAAACCTATGGGACAGAGTAGAGCTGCCCCTTAGTGTTTCCAAGGCTGTAATCTTTATAGAAGGAGACTGCCACATCTTTCTCCCATGGAGCAGCAATGGGTTCAAATCATCAACCTTCCACTTAGCAGCCAAGTGCTTAACCACAGCGTCACCAGGGCTCCTTCTCATCCTCACTGTTTTTGTGGGTTTAAGTGCTGTCAAGTCAGTTCTGATCCATAGCAACCCTATATAGGGTTTCATAGGAGCGACTGGTGAACCTGGCAGTTCAACTGACTTGGCAGTCCAGCACATTAACCCACAGTGCCACACCAGGGCTCCTCACTACAATACTACAAAACAAATAACTGCAATGAGCGTTTTATAGATAAGAAAACCGAGGCTCAGAGCTCTCAAGTAACTTGTCCAAAGTGAAAGAGTAGGTTGTTGGTCTTACTGGAATTCAGACCTTGGCCTGCTTAAAGCCAGGTTCATATTCCTCTGTCTAAGCCTCCCTGTCTGGGGGCTTCCCAGAAATGCATGCCATAGCAAACACTCTGAACACCTCATAAAGCAGTGGAACCTACTACTCAAACAAGAGATTGGTTTAAGCATTCATTTCTATAACAGCAGACTGAAACTTCAGGCGGCCCAATCAAATAAATACTCCCAGAAGAAACAAACACTGTCATTGGTAACATTGGCCACATCTCCCTCATCCCACTTTGGGAGCGTAGAGATTGGTTGAGTTTTCCTCCCAAACATTTTCTTGCGTTTGGCACTTTTATAAGGAGCCTAAGGACTCTGGTGGCACTATGGAATAAGCACTGGGTTTCTAAGAGCAAGGTCAGTGATTCAAACCATCAGCAGCTCTGTAGGAGAAGGAAGAGGCTGTCTGTTCCTGGAACGATTAACAGTCTCAGAAACTCTGGGAAGCAGCTCTACTCTGTTCCTTAGCATCACTATGAACTGGAATCAACTTAGTGGCAGTGGTAAAGACCCTTGGTGGCACAGTGGGGTAAGTGCTTGGCTGCTAACTGAAAGATCTGTGGTTTGAATCTATCAGCTGCTCCATGGGAGAAAGGTGTGCCAGTCTAGTCTACTAAAGGCTGCAGCTTGGGAAACCTATTGGGGCACTTTTACTGTATCCTGTAGGATTGATGTGGGTTGGAATCAACTTGTCAGTAAAGTTTTTGAAAATTTATCAGCACTTTCCTTATAGTTAACCTCTGATCCTTCAAATATATTTTATTGCATAATGTATTACATAATTGGAGTCCTGGTGTGGCACTGTAGGATAAGCACTGGACTAAAAACCACAAGGTCAGTGGTTCAAACCCACCAGCTGCCCCTTGGGAACCCTAGGAGTTGGAAGTGATTTAACAGCACTTAGTAACAATGATGATGACATTACATAACTTTTTATAATAACAATATGCTATTATATCTTTCATTACTTTAAAAATTCAAGCAACAGCCCTAAAAAGAAAAATTAAAGTGGCCCATGAAGTGATAAAAATGTTCTGGGATTAGATACTGCTGCTACGTGCTCAACTCTGTGGATATACTAAAGACCACTAAATTGTATACTTTACAAAGGTGGACTTTATGGCATGAGGGTTATATCTTGGAAAAGGTGTTCATTTGTTGTTAATTTTTAAGTCCATAAAGCACATATTTTTTAATAGTTTAGAGTAGATTTAGAGAGGTCTGGAAAGTCTGAATGAAAATAAGCCACATCAGTACCTTATCTCATGGACCTCTTCAGTTTGTGACAATTGACTCTACATAGCCGGTCATCTTTAAGATGATCTCAGTGCATCAAGGGATGCTCTTCGGAGTCATTATGTAAAGCACAGAAGGCCAGAGCCACATGCTCTATAAGCCTGGGCTTGTTTCTAAGCTGTAAACCAGTGGTCATCCAGCCGACTCCAACTCATGGTGATGACGTGTGTCAGAGTAGAACTGTTCTCCCTGGGGTTTTCAGTGGCTGATTTTTCAGAAGTAGATCGCCAGGCCTTTCTTCTGAGGCAACACTGGGTACCTGGGATACTCAGACCTCCAACCTTTCAGTTAGTAGCAAAGCATGTTAACCATTTGCACTACCTAGGGCCTTTGGCTAAGCTTGGAGAGGAAGGCCAATCCAGTAAGAAGAGGTGGGGTTTGAGAAGCTAGCAGGCTTAGTGTTTTAATGCAGCTTCCACTTATTACTCGCTCTAAAGGATATCTATTGATGTAATGTGAGTACTGGACTTCCCACCATGTAAGGTACCTTTAAGGAGCCCTGATGATGCAGTGGTTAAATGCTCACCTGCTAGCTAAAAGATGAGTGGTTTGGATCCATAAGCTGCTCAGTTGGAGAACTGATATATAAAGATGGCAGCCTAGGAACCCCGCAGGATGGTACTAGCCTGCCATATAGGGTCACTATGACTTGGAATTGATTTGGCAACACACAAGTACAAGAAGATACCACTGATTGTAAGGCACACTACTCTTGTAAAATAAACACATACACGCACAGTTTTCTGATCTGATCAGCTGTAAGATTCTTCTGAATTTTAAAGATATTGAATTGTGAGAAAAAACTAATGCCTCTGAATCAATGAAATATGGTTAAAGCCTTTCCAGATGAAACACAAATCTTTGAATTAAACAGTTCTCCTTATTGCAGGACTTGTCAGTGCTTTTAGTGTGCTCCTGTGTGTCGTGACCCTGTGAGAAGGGGCAGGAAATGGGCACCTTCCCACCTGCTTAGGTGTCCAGAGCCCTTTCATAACAGAGCATCTCAGAGGAAGGGCGATGTGGAATCAACTTGGAAAAAGCTGTTCTAAGGGAAAAATGGAGTTTACAACATTTTTCATCAAAAACCTGGACGTAATAAAATCTGGGGAGGATGGAACAAGCACAAATTGGAAGAAAGACACCAGAGAAAACTTTCCAAGAGAGCTGAGGTAAGGACAAGGGGAGGAAAAAGAGATGAAAAGAAACAGAGGAGAGCGACCCTTCAAAAGAAATCCAAGGAGTTGGTTCTTTGCCTGCTGGGAAATAAAAAAGAAATGAATAGAACTGGAAAGTACTCACTATGACTTGGGCCTTCGATATTGTTAAGTGCTGTCTAGTTGGTTCCTCTTCACATCAGCCTCATGCACACAGGATGGCATACTGCCTGGTCCTGCACCATCCTCACCATCATTGTTAAGCTTCCTGTGCCCATTGCTGTGCCACTGTGCCAGTCCATCTCACTGGGGGTCTTTCTCTTTTTCACTGACCCTCCACTTTACCTAGCCTAATGTCCTTCTTCAGGGACTGGTCCTTCCTGATAATATGGCTGAAGTCTGAAAAATGAAGTCTTGCCATCCTGGTTTCTAAGGAGCATTCTGGCTATACTTCTTCCAGCACAGATTTGTTTGTTCTTCTAGATGCCCATGGTGCTTTAAATATTCTTCTCCAACAAAACTTAAATGCAGTCTTCCTTATTCACTATCCAGCTTTCACATGCAGATAACGCTATTGAAAATACCATGGTTTGGGCCAGGCCTCCTATGGGTCAGGTAAATCTTCTAGCTGGGATACTAAAAGCTCACAGAGAGAAATGAGCCACAGAAATGTGTTTTGTGATCCAAAATTTCACTCAGGTGGCCTGGAAATAGGACTATTTTAAATCAGGACTCTTGTGGAAAAATTTAAGGTGAACAGTTGTGTATATTTATTACTCAAGCAGGAGAGAAACAAAAAGGCCACTAATATAACGATAGAAGATTGTGACTTGGGTAAGAACAGTTGTAGAAATATATTAAGAATGTGGAAATCAAATTAACATTTTTATGAAAGGGAATTGATATGGATTTTCAGATATTTACTTCAACCAAGTCTGGTTCCTGGTAAATACTCAATAAATATATATTGATTGACTATTGATTACTGTGTTGATGACAAGATGAATTCTATGGGAAAGTCACCCAAATAAATAAGTTAAGATTCTTGCCAACATATGACAGAAAATTCTGTGTTTAAATGATGCTAAGATGCATATTTAAAAAAACAAAACAAAAAGCATCTCTGAAATGGGGACAAGTCTTAAACTCTTTATCCACAACCTTGACTCAGTTCTCCTTGCCTGAGAACACTCACACTGGATCCGAACTGTCCACATTGTCCTCACCTTCAGTTGAACGAGGAGCATGGTTGTGATTCTACACATAGACAGTTCAATATCATCTAAAATGTCATCAAAAAGATTGCA
>NW_006409159.1:109792-112406 GCF_000296735.1 Chrysochloris asiatica
TATTTGCCATTAGTGTAATGACCGTGTTTTCTTGCACAACTATAACCAAAAGCTTATGGGATGTCAGAAAGAAAGTAGAGAAATAGTCATACAAACTGTGTTTAGTCACTGAGAGACATGTGAAAGGAGGTCTGACCACACACCAAACAATTCAAGGGAAAGCAGAGGGAACTGCTGAGTTTACCAGGATAAATGGGACGGGACAGAAATGTAGCAAATGCTGGTGTGGCTGTTACACACACTGCACAAGGTTGCTGTCAACAGCCAGGCATCCATGACAGGCTTCCTGCTGACTTTGATTTAACTTCTAGCAAAATGTGATTCAGTTAAGGAAAATCAAGACTGAGTTTAATTTAAAAAGGAAAATGCTGACTCGGACCTGGTGTTCTTCTGTTTGCCTCAAAAATATATAAACAATGGAGATATTCTAAGTTATTAGAATGCAGTGTGTTATAGATCAATTCATAATGGGTGTTTTTTTCTGAGGGGTACAAAAAATAATGATGTTTCTTGCCACACACTATAGCTTTGCTTGGCTGAAATAAGAATGCAGAATAAGAGTGAAAAACTAAGAGTGTTCTGTTAGGAAAGTACCTTTATAAGGTCAATCCTGAGGGAAGCTAAAGTTGTTTTTAGAGTTGAGGCAAAATACTGAGCATCTATAGCTGCTAACTCCACATCAAAGAGACAACCAGACAATGGGTCCGCCTGACAGAAGTCCATAATCCTGCCTTTAAATGGTCCTGTTGGGGAAAACAAAATCAGGCATGAATCTGATCAGACCTCTAGATGCAACCAGCAGTTTATGTGAAATACTGAGAGCAGATGGGCATGTGAGATGACACCAGACTGTGGGGAACAGCACAAGACGAAAGACATAGCGTCCCCAGCAACCATACCTCAAGGAAGAAATGCATAAAAAATAACAGAGGGGGGAATATATAGATTAAAATAGGATTAAAAGCCAAAAGGCTTATTTTCAAAGAATTTATGAAAGGCTTATGAAAGGGGCGACATTAAAAACTTTACAGTGGAGGAAACTGGTAACCAAGTGATCAAGGTCAATGTTGTCAGTGATGTCGTAGGGGTATAATGGAGCCCTAAGAGGATTCCCGGAGTCCTGGTGTGGTGTTTCAGGTTACTGTGCTGGACTGCAAGGTCGGTTTAAACCACAAGGTTGGCGGTTCACACCCACCAGCTGCTTCTTGGAAACCCTATACTGGGTCCCTATGAGTCAGAACCAACTCAATGACACTCAACAACAACAACAACAACAACATGGTGTGACAAAAAAAAACACATGTCATCTCTGAAATTCTTTGCACATGTTCTTAACCCCTTGATTCATGAGAAAAACATCAGACAAACCCAAATTGAGGGGATATTCTACAAAATACCAAATGAAATCTGCTGAATTTAATTCCAACTCTTAGTGACCCTATAGCATAGGGTTTCTGAGGCTGTAAAATCTTTATGGAAGCAAACTGCCTTATATTTCTCTTGTGGAGTGGTTGATGGGTTCAAACCATTGACCTGGCAGTTCACAGCCCATTGCTTAACCCACTGTATCACCACAGTGCTTTTATACCTGTCCTATGGTACGCCTCAAAACTGTCCTGTCCAAGTCGTGGGAAAAAAGGAATGACTGATCACAGATCAGAGAAGACAAGACAACATCACAAATAAATACAATGTGGGATCCTGAGTGGTATTTTGGAAGAGAAACAAGACACTAGTGGAAAAATTGGTAAAAATCTAAGCAAAGTTTCATTCCCCAAATGATGGCACTTTAGGATAAACACTGGAGTGCTAACCACAAGACAGGCAGATGAAGCCCACCGGCTGCTCTCTGAAACCCTATAGTGGATTGCTATGAGTTGGAACTGACTGAACGGCATACAACAACAAAACAAGTTTAAAAGTTTAGTTAATGGCATTATACGAATATTCATTTCTTCATCCTGAAAAATGTATGTCAACATCTGTTAACATTAGATGTTAACATTAGAAAAACCTGGATGAAAATTATATGGGAGTTCTTTGTACTGCCTGCAACTTTTCTGTAAATTCAAAATTATCCCAAAATAAAGCATTTGACATATCAACCAACGACAATATATAAACCTTATTTTGATCCTTATTCAAACGGAACTATTTTTTAAAACAAGACAATTAGAAATCTGAACACTGCCTGGATATTTGAGCATCATCATTTATTTATCATAAGTGTGATAATGGTATCATTATGCTTTTTCAAAGTGTCTTAATCTTTTAGAGATACACGTTGAGATAAAATGATAAAATATCTAAGATTTACTTCAAAATAATACAACAAGTGGCAAGATGGGGATATGGCTAGGGCAGGGTTGATAATTGTTACGTTTGGGTGATGGGTACAGTGGGACTCATTATCTCATTCTCTCTCTCTCTCTCTCTCTCTCTCTCTCTCTCTCTCTGTCTCTCTTTTTAGCATACTTAAATCTTTGCATAATAGAAAAGATCACAGTGACAAAGATGACAAAGCTGAGCTCAGCTTCCCTACTGTCACTAGCACATCCATCGCTGTGCTGCAAATGTCAAGGCAGAGCAAGATTAACATGGGATAACACAGATG
>NW_006409159.1:142457-163976 GCF_000296735.1 Chrysochloris asiatica
TAATGGAGTCCTGGTGTGGTGTCATAGTATAAGCGCTTAACCTCAAGGTCGGTTTGAACCACAAAGTCGGTGGTTCAAAGTCCCCAGCTACTCCTGAGAAACCCTATACAGAGTCACTATGAGACAGAACTGACTCGATGGCACTAAACAACAACAACAAATAAATAATAATGTGTCATGTTATAATAATAAGTGGCCCATACTTATTTTTTTATTTCTATTTACTGGAATTACAAAAATAGAATGTGTAGGAATTCCTGAATGTGTAGGACACAAAGCAATAGTGACTCTATGAGAAGTAAGTACATCCCTGCGTACCGGCTATGCATCTCAACAAGACAGATCCCATCATAACTTGTCTGATGCTTCTTGTCCTAATGAGGATTAGCCTCTCCAGTTGAAACAGCACAATACTGAGGCAAAATGACTTGAAAAAACAAATGCCACAGAGCTGTTTGAAGTAAAGAAAGTAGGCTATTTTTATGGATCTTAAGACATTTGTGACGTTTTTCTTTTTTTTTCAAATTTGCAATTTGTTGTGATTTATTTTCTCATTCTAAATAAGTAAGTATTCATTTTCACAACTGACTTTCTGTTTCTATCTCTGCATTCTTTCTGCTGGAGCCTGCTGATGCAGTGGTTAAAACTTGGCTGCTAACCTCAAGGTGGGTGGGTAGAAACTGTCTGGCTGCTCTTTAGGAGAAAGACGTGACCGGCTGCCTGTATAAAGATTCTGGTCTTGGATATCCTACGTGGCAGTTCTCTTCTATTCTGTAGGTTCACTATGAGTTAGAATCAACTTGATAGCATTGGGTTTATTCTTTATCTTAGGATGAATTAGGGTCCCGGTGTGGCGCTGTAGGATAAAGCACTAGAACACAAGGTTGGCTGGAACCAAAAGGCCAGCAGTTCAAACCTGCCAGCTGCTCCTCGTAAACACAGTGCAGGGTTGCTAAGAGTCAGAACTGTCTTAATGGCCCTTAACAATGACAAAGATAATCTAAGTTCTGATCCTACAAACCTAGATTCACTTCATCCTGGTGATGGAGTGGGCTAAGTGTACGGCTGCTAATGGTAAGATTGGTGGTTCAAACCCACCGACTTCTCCACAGGCAAAGGATGAGGCTGTCTTCTCCTGTAAAGATTGTTGTTGTTGTTGTTGTTAAGTGATGTCGAATCGGTTCCAATCCATAGAGACTCTGTATAGGGTTTCCTAGAAGCAGCTGGTGAACATGAACCACCAAAGTTCAAACTGACTTTGCAGTACAGTGCATTAACCCACAGTGCCACACCAGGACTCCCCTGTAAAGATTACATCCCTGGAAACTCTATGGGGCAGTTCTACCCTGTCGTACAGGGTCCTACTCAAGTTGGAATTCACTGAATGGCAATGGTTTCATGTATTTTGTTATTGTTGTTACTTTTTTAGCTTTATGGTTAGGAGTAAGGAGTGAGCATTAGAGTTATGACTATGAGTATGTGTAGGCTAGGCCAAGAATTTGTTTAGTTTTAGGGTCATAAATAGGATGAGGGTTAGTCTTAGGGGTAAGTGTTGGGCTAGGGCTAGAACTAAAGCTTGGTCTAGTTTTTAGAGTTAAAGTTAGATTTTTTTTTTAAATTACTTTTTTTTTTCTTGAAATCTGCTTGCTATCCTCTTTATCTGGAAGTTCTGTAACTATATTATCCCTTCTTTTTACTTTATGTTTTGGTTTGTTGTTGTTGCAATTGTATCTCTGGCTCTCTATTTTCAGTCTTTGAATGCTTTCTGTCTGGAGGCGTGTGGGTGATATTGTCATGTGTATTAGTTTCAGGTTGTTGTCTGCTGTTGTTGGTTCTTTGTCAAAAAATGCCCTTCAGTATTTTTTGTTAAGATTGGTCTATTTTTTTACAAATTCTTTTAATTTCTGTTTATCTGAACATAACCAAATTTTGCTCTCATATTTGATGGGCAATTTTGCTGGATATATGATTCTTGGTTGACATTTTTTTTCTCTCACAGTTTTATATATGTCATCCCATTTTCTTTTTGTCACATAGCTTCCGCTGAGAGCTTAGTTTTATTAATCCTTCTTTGTAGGTAACTTTTTGCTTTTCCTGAGCTGCTCTCCGGATTCTTTCCTTGTGTTTGGTTTAGAAAAATTGGATTATAATATTTCCTAGTGTTTTTCTTTTGGGTGTCTTTCCTGTGTGGAGTTCATTCAGCTTCTTGAATGCTTATCTTTTCATCTTTCATGATGTTAGGGAAGTTTTCTTCCAACTTTTGAACAATATTCTCTGTCTTTCGTCTCTTCCTGTTCTGGAAGTGTCCCACATAAATCTTGCATTTTTTTTTCAGATTTTTTTGTTCTTTTTTTCTGATTGTTGATCTAGCTGTCGTTGTTAAGAGCCTCGGTTCTGACTCCTAGGGACCTTGCATAGGATTTCCAAGGAGCAGCTGGTGGGTTTGAACCACCATCCTTGTGGTTCAAAGCAACCTGTGGCCCAGTGCTTGTCCTTAGTAATTTGACTTTCCATTGATTCAATTCGACTCCTTTGCTTTTTCTGTGTATTATCTACTTCTGAAGTTTTAGTGTTGATCTTCTGGCTTTCAAGTTGTTGTTTTTGTGTGGTTCCCATATTTTCATTTATTTTGTCAGTTTGTTTTCTATATTGTTCTATACTTTCGTCCATGTTTTCTGTGATTTCATCTGCTGTTTTCTGGATCATTCTTTCAATCCATCTAAGTTGACTAAATAACATTCTTTTACATTGCTTATCAGGTAGTTTCCATACCATTGCCAGCATATGTATTTTGACACTGATATTTTGGTCACTTGTATGAGGCACTGTGTCTTATTTCTTTGTGTAAGCTGAAATTGTCTATTTTCTCCCTCCAAAACATTGTGTTGTATTTATATTTGGAAGTCCTGCAGTGGTCCTTTAGAATAAACACTGAACTGATAACCACATGGTCGGCAGTTCAAACCCACCAACTGCTCCTTGGGAACCCTATGCAAGGTCACTATGAGTTGGAACTGACTGTATGGCGGTTAATAACAACAACATCATTTATGCTTAAGTTATGATTGTATGCTAGTGTGTTCTTGGGCACTCACCTCCTGTCTCCTAGTAGATGCGGTAGAGACTGAAACTGTGAACACAGTTTTCTGTACACTGTTTGTGTATCATAGTACAGGTCGGGTTTGTGTGCATCCAGAAGCAGGGGCAGTATGCCCAGCAACAGACCCCAAGCAGAGCCTAAGCTGTACAGAATGGGGTGCCACTAACCATCGGCTTGTGGAGGGTGGGTCTGGCCATGCCCCCAGCTACCAGGAGGGTACGGGAACAAGGGAGAACTGAAGCCCCTTGCCGCCAATCTCCAGCTATGTCCTTTGCTCATAGGTTGCTGTGTTAATAATGACATGCAAAAGCTCAAGATGGCTGTGCCACTCTATGCTAGCCAACATTCTGCCCACTTTTTCTTCTCTCTCACTGTTCCTGTTGAGTTTCTTCTTCCTGTCACCACTCAAACTACCTCTCTGTTCTCTCCTCTGATGCTCAGGGTTCCAGGATCACCGTCTGGATCTGTTTTATTCAGTCTCCCATGTCTTTGTTACCGAGGGTTGGTTCAGTGCAACTGCCCACTCTGCCATCTTGCCCCGGAAGTCCGGTTTCACACGTTCCTTATTTTAATGGGATACATCCTCAAGCATTTTCTTGAAAAATGATATGTGGGAGGTAACTTTATTTGAGATTTTGTGTGTCTAAAAATGCTCTTTTTATACCTTATCACTTATTTGGTAATCTGGCTAGATTTGTTGTTGTTATGTGCCATGGAGTTGGTTCCGACTCATAGAGACCCTGCACAGGGTTTCCGAGGCTGTTAATCTTTACGGGAGCAGAACGCCTCATCTTTCTCCTGCGGAGCCTCATCTTTCTCCTGCGGAGCAGCTAGTAGTTTCGAACTGCTGACCTTGCGGTTCGCAGCTCTATTCGTAACCACTACACTACCAATCTGGCTAGATAGAGAAGTTTAAATAGAAGATCATTTTCCTTCAGAATTTTAAAGATATTGCCTCACAGTTTCTAGGGTTGCTATTGAGAAATCCAATAGTAACTTACGTTCCTTTGCATGAGACACGTTTGTTGTCTCTGGAAGTTATAGAGTCTTCTTTGTTCATGTTGCTGTCCAGTCAGTTCTGATTCATAGTGACCTGGTATAGGGCTTCCAAGGAGTGGCTGGTAGGCTTGAACCATCAATCTTGTGGTTAGCTTATACTACAGTGTCGCTTTGTTCATAGGTTACTGAAATTTCTCCAGGATGTATCTTAATGTGGCCCATTGTGTTGAAAATTCATATCATTCAGACCCAAATTAGTGGCTTTTGGGCCATTTTCACTGATATCAACCATCCCAGTGAGATCTGCTAAGCAAAGTTCACAACAATGAAATAGTTATAAAATAACATGACAACTTGACTTTAAGTTGTCAATCAATATTTCTTAAAATTTGGGTTTCAGCACGGCTGATTGATGATGATGTTGATGCGTGGACATTAATGGTGTTATAGATGCTAGGAAAAGATGCTGGGGGCAAATATGCCTGCCTAGAATTAGGAAAACAAACAAAACCTGCTCTCCTTCTCTTGGGTAGCATAAAGCATTTTAAATCAACTGGTTGCTGTCAAGGCAATTGTGGCTCATGGTGGCCCCGTGCATGACAGAGTAGAACTGTGCTCTGTCGGGTTTGCAGTGGCTGAATTTTCAGAAGCAGATCACCAGGACTTTCTTTAACATGCCTCTGGCTGCACTGGAACCTCCCACCTTTCACTTTGCAGCCGAGTGTGTGTTTGCCATTTGCACCACCCAGGGACTCCTAGTATTTTGAAACAGGGTTTATATTTTTCTCCAGACTTCTTTCCTGTAATAAATTTCCCCTTAATTCAGTGAGGAAACCCAAGAGCCTCTCTATTTTCATCATATGTGTCCTTCATGTTAGGCCTCAATTTCCCCTAGATAGGGTATCCTATTGAGGGAAGTGGACTAAAAGAAACTCTAAGATTCCCTCTAGTTCCTATCGAGAAATAGGTGGGGTAACACCTCCAACAGTAGACAGCTCTGCTTCTCCTGCTGGACTCTGTATGGACTCATGAGAGCAGGGTTTGTTTTATTCTCGTCATTGAAGACGCACAGAAGGAAGGTGTAGAATCTCCTAAGAGATAATTTCTCTGCCCTGATGACAGTGAAGATTGCAAGCAGACTGGAGTAACTTGGTTCTCCCTGGGAGTTAAACAGAAGTTGGGACTGTACTGCAGGCTGATGCTTTAATATATCCTTTGGTTCTGGATCCTGCCCTCCTAGGTTGATCTGGGTTATCACTGGCTGTCCGTGGTGCATTTTCCTGAGTAGCTATCGAGTCATTTTATCAGAACCCAGGTCTTTTGGTTGAAAGCTCCTGAGCTACACACCAGGCTTCTCTGTGGCCCTCTGACCCTGAATTTGACATGTGGTCTACAGGGGCAAGATGCAGGAGCTGGAAACCCACACAAGCTGCAATTGGAAGGAGGGAATGGAGCCCTGTCCACTGACTTTAGAGTCACAGATTTGGCTCCACTCCACTTACAATCCAAGGAGGGGCCCCTTGTGCACCGTTAAGGTTTCTTCTCTTTGTCTTTCCATTCACGTACTCATCCATGCGGTCAAAAATTAAAACAACTCTGTTAAAAGCCCACCCTGGACTGTCAAATCCTGGCTGTAATTTACTAGCTAAGTGACCAGGCGACCTTGGGCAGGTTGCAGAACTCAGCCAGTCTGTTTTATCTGAAACTGGAAGGGTTGCGGCAGGCAACTGTAAGGGTAGTGGGCTTTGGGCTTACAGTCCTCAGAGTAGCGGTTCCATGAGCTTTAAAGATAGTGAGTCAGGCAGCGGAAGGGAGAGGGGACAAAGCCAGGGCTTGGATTATACGCAAATACAAGCATGATTTTCTTCTAAAAGAGCAGCGCACAGTGGTCTTTCTTCTTCATTTCCAAACAGCTAATATAAATTGGACTGGCTTCCACTAAGTACGACCTTCGCTCCTTTGAACACAGACACTTAATCATTCTCAGCCTTGGGTGGGAGGGCTAGGCCCGAGAAGATGGGGATAAGTCCACCCCAACACCGTAGGTGGGCGACAGATGAAAGCCACCCAGCCACCCTGCTCAGGGCGTCCTGCACTAAGGAGAGGCGGGTCCAGAGACAGGAAGGGGAGTAGGGAGCGGAGGGACCAACCCGGCCAGCTTGCCCCGGTTGCTCTGGGCGGAGTTCAGGCCCGCCCGCGCGCAGGTGAGCGAGCGGGGGCGGAGCGCAGCGCAACGCAGCGCGGCTGGTGCCAGGCTTGGGCGCCCGTGGCCGCCGCTCCCAGCCACGGGCCAGAGTCGCTTTTCGCGCCGAGGCGCCCCGGAGCCATGGCCGGCCAGGACTGCGGGGTCACAGTCGCACTGCTAGGGGTCCTGCTGTTTGGCGCTGCGCTCCTGCCTCTTGGAGCGGGTGAGTGCTGAGTATCGGGCGCTGGCGGCGGGAAGGAGTGGAGGAGGCTAGGGAGCGGGTGCAGGGTGGGGAGAGTGCGGACGGAACGGCTGTGGAGGTTCTGTCGGGAGGCGCGGAGGACGTGGGCTCCCTGGTACGGCCGGGTTGGGCGCCTCCATCGGCTCTGTGGTCGTGAGGGGTCCCTCCGGGCGCCGTCCGTGGCACGTGGGAGTGTCTTCAAGCGGGCGCCGGCCGCCGGCCGGAGAAGGAGCGGGGAGTGAGCCAACGGAGCCCGCGAGCCTTGCCCCAGGTGGTGCTCATCGCGCCCTGGGGACTTGCTAGTATTCTCTCGGGGGCGCCCTGACAAGGCATTGGAGTGCGGCTTTCTTTTCCCGGCCCATCCCTTCACCTGGGCAGGGTAAAAGTGACAGAAAACCATGGTTTTACGTTCTGATTTCTCTCCAAATCTCCGCTTTCCCCTTCCTCAAACTAGACTCCCAGTTTTCTTGTTTCAAAATGAAAGTTTCAGCTCAGACAAGGCCCCGCACCTCAGCTTGGCGGCCTTTGACTGCAATAGGGGGTCTTACAAGGGATGTGTGTGTTCAACATTTAGTTCCGGTTTGGGGGTGGGGGTGGGAAGGTGTCCCAGCGGCCTCTGCCATGGGAGCCCTGAAGTAGTCAATAGCCGTGTTTCTTCGTGGAAGAAATTGGTTTGAGGCCTTACCTAAGACTAGTACTTGTGGTTTTTTACTATGGAAGTTTGCAGGAATTACTTTAGGTCTGTGTTGGCCATTGTTGCCTCTAAGGGAGCGTTTGTGTTTGGTGGGTAGGTAAATTACGTGTAGGAATAAAACCAAGTTGAGATGACCCTCGGAGTCCCGGTGATTGCCACCATTACAGATCGGGAAGCTTCCTGGTTCCCTTCCCCACCATCATGTGACATATTGCTGCCCTCTGCATAGAAACGTATAAGATCGCAAGTAAAACATTGCATGCATATTTACTTTAAATGGGGGAGGGATGTAAATTTTTGGGCTTCAGTTTGTGAGCCAGTTTGGGGTTGGTGACTTAGTGAACAAGAGAGTACGAAGAATTTGTGTTCACCAAATTTAGGAGCAACATTGAAGCCCTGGGAATTGTCTGTGATAATAGTGAAGGTCTGTTTTGATAAGGACATGGTGAAAACCAAAGCATTCCTCATGATTCCCTGACAACCTGTCCACCGATTGTATTGTAGCCTGGGAAGGCTTCAGCAGAGTCTCTACATTCTGGGAGGAAGTTCTTCACTATGGAGTGTTGCCTCCTGGTTCATTGTATAATTAGGAGAATGCCTAAGAACTTTCTTGTTTTACTTTCTTAAATACCTTCCCATGTTCTCATGAACTGGTCCTGTGAGACCATAGGCTTATGTTGAACGACGTTTGTGGCTGGTTTGGGGGGCATTTAAATGGTGTGAGCTTTTGCAGAGTTAATAGTTTGTCCTGGAAGGTTTGAGAAAGCACAGTGGATTTGCCTTATGAATTTCTCAAGGTTAAGCCCTTGGCTGCTAACTGAAAGTTTAGTGGCTTGAACCCACTCAACTGCCTTGTCAGTCTGCTCTCATAAAGTTGTTGTTGTTAAGTGCTGTCAGATTGGTTCCAGCTCATAGCAAGCCTGTATAGGGTTTCCAAGCAGTGGCTGGTGAGCTTGAACCACTGACCTTGCAGTTCAAACCTACCTTGCAGTCCAGCGCTTTAACCGACAGCACCATACCAGGACTCCTCAAGATTACAGCCTAAAACACCCTATGGGGAAGTTCTGCTCGGTCACATGCAGTCACTATGAGTTGAAAGTTGAATAGGTGGTGCCTAACAACAATAATATCAGGGTTTAGCTGAAGAGAAAAGGATACGTCTTGGTGTGCTGTGTTTATATGAGTTTTGGTATTCCTGCTAATCTTCTATTTCCAGGAGTGATGGACTGGTTACGTTAGAATCATGACTTTGTTAAAAATCTCACTTGGTTGCTTTCTAAGAACCACTCAGATACAAGTTTGGGTCAGTGACCTCATTCTTCCTGCCATTGTTTCTTGTCAAAAATGTAAGCAGACCGATCAGATGCTGTGTTCATAGCTCTTCAGATTCAAAGAGGCTGCTGTCTGGAGTGTAACTGGCAGGGGTGATGAGACCACAGTATTCCTTCCCATTCTCCATACACTCACGGATTTGCATGACTTGGAATCAGAGGAGACTACCCATCATAGTCAAAGAGGTGTGTCAGGGTGTCCACCTCCGCGTTTACCTTGGATACAGTAGTTTGACCTCTGACAACTGTATCTCTAGGGTTTCTCCATGGCTGTCAGTATGGGGTACAACAAATAACCTGTTGCTGTCAAGTCATTTCCTACTCATAGCGACTGTGTAGGAAGGTTAGAATTGCCCCCACAGGGTTTCTGACCCTGTAAATCTTTATGTCAGCAGAGAGCTTCATTTTTCCTTCCAGGGAGCAGTTGGTGGATTCTAACCAATGAATTAGCAATTGAGTACTTTAACCATTGTGTTCCCAGGGAAGGAAGTGAAAAATAATTATTGAAAGGTTTTAAGTGGTATATATTTATTGTAGAAAAGTATTACAGCACTAAATATATATGCATGTTACTTAAATATAAGTAAAAAGGAAAAACTCTGTGAGCAAACGCCTTGATTGTTTTGGTACACAGATTTCCTGTGTGTATACCTGAGTAGGAGTAATCAGTTGTATGGCTTTAATAAATCCTATATTATTGGACATTTTGGTTACTTCCAATTTGATTATTAATTGAAAATTAATTTATCAATTAAAAATTTTTATTAACAATAAAAATTTTAAATAGAACATGTCCAACAGTGAAAAGCAAAAATTTCAAAACCAGATCCCTTGCTGTCTAGTCAATTCTGGTTCTTAGCAGCCTTGTAGGACAGAGTAGAACTTTCCCATAGGATTTCCAAACTGGAAGCAGACAGCAACTGGTAGGTTTGAACCATTACCCTTTCAGTTAGCACTTGAGTGGTTAACTACTATGCCACCAGCTCCTTTTGTCCAACTGTAGGGGACTGCTTTTATCAGTTATGATAGGGTTATTCAGTGAAAAAAATAATGTAAAATTATGTAGCAGAGGACTATATCATGATAGGGAAAAACAGCATCATGTTGCTAAGGTTATAAAATAACATGATTGGTTGGTTTGGTTATGTCCCGTGGACTCAGTTCCAATTCATAGTAACCCTGTAGAGGGTCTCTGAGGCTGTAAATCTTTATGGGAGCAGAAAGCTTCATGTTTCTTCCGCTGAACAGCTGGTAGTTTCGAACTGCTGACCTTGAGCTTCGCAGCCCAACTTGTAACCATGACCCTAAAACACCGTAGACTGGACTATCCCATTTTGATATATCTGAGAATGCCTTCTGTGGCTACACTGTTTTGTGCATTGTTGATTTTTTCATTTAACTGACATTCTGGAAGCAGAAATGCTGGGGGAAGAGAGGGCATGTGAGGGTTCTGTCCTTGGTGTGCATTCCAGCCAGCAGTCTTCCCGCACTACCCCAGCCCAGGCTGTCACTCTTGTTAGTTCATTGGCATCTGTGGAAGAGTGCTACCCATCCTCTTATTCGGAAAATTCGGGTCTCAACGCAGTTGGGGGTTAATAAAGTGTATGAAGCACACCCTGACTGGATGGGACTCATATTCCAACAGAAAACAACAGAACTTGTGGCCCTTCTTCTGTCATGACACAAGCCTCATCTGCTGTGCTGGTCTGGGCTTGGATGGCACTAGTTGGGGCCAGGTTGCTGCTCAGAAGGACCCCTGATTGAGATCAGAGTCCATGGGGCTGTTGGGGTGGGTGGGGTGGGTGACAGGATCCCATGACTTGGGGAACCAGTAGCAAAAGCTCTCCACCTGGGTAATTAGAATAAGTTCATACCCTTTAATTATCATTTTAAATGGTAAAAATTATCCCACAATTAAATTATTTCGAACCACTTCCCACAACCTTGTAATTAGCCCCATCACCTTCTCCTAGGCAGCTGGCAACATCCTGCAGTCTAGATAAGCAGGCAAGATGAGCCACGTTCCTTCCTTCACCCCTTCGTAGCCCTGGGTTCGTATTTGGTGCATCAGGTTCTTCAATTATGAGCCGCTGTACTGCTACTTGTAACAGACAACACACACTGAGCACTAGCATTGGCTATGTGCCAGGCACTGTTGTACGTAGACGTACATTTTTCACACTTAACATCAGTAATTTGTTCCTGAAAGCGAGACATTCTACCAAAAAGCACTAACTAACCAAGGCCCTATATCTCATTTCATATGGGGACAATTGTAACAGCCCCCAAATATTATGCTTTCTGAAAAAGGGAATAACACTATAATTAACAACTAATCATGTTAAATGTAAAATGCATAAAATATCACTTTCGAATAGCCAAACAGACAGTTGCTTTGTATGCAGTAATTTACTGTATATCCCTTTGTGGACACTTGGTTGTTTCTACTTGCTTTTGACATTCTACCAATTGTGTTTGGAATGTAAATTGAGATTTGCCACACATTGTTTCGCTTGTAGAGGTGTTTCTTACATTGGCCAAAAAACCCCCCAAAAACCTTTCATGCAAGCAGTATATTCTACAAAGTGAATACAAATCTTAAGTGTTACAAATCTAAGCCGTTTTCTGCTGAGAAAACGTAAATTGAGGATGTTTTCTTGGGATAGGTCTACATACCTTTCAGTTCTCTGTCCTCTCAGGTAACTACTACGAAGCTCCCTTTGCAGATGAGAAAACAGGCACAGAGAGGTAGAGTAACTTTTTGAGACGTACCCAGCTGCAGTGTAGTAATACAGAGGAGCTCTAGAACCCAGCCCTCTTGCCCTGCTCCACCCTGCACACACCCGCGGTGCACAGTGGGACTTGTGTAGGCATTAGCTAGTTGTCTTGGAAATGGTATCCGTTGTACTGCAGATACAAGTGTTGTTTTCTTTTTATTAAAAAACAAAACACCAACCAACACTTTTTGAGTACTGTGTTCATATTTGTCCTAGAAATGTGTTTTTAATATTCAAGCAATTTTAAACTGTGTTTGGAAAAAGTAATGCATGCATTTGATAATACAAATTCAAATAGTATTATAGGGTTTGTGGGGAAAGCATGTTCTTTCTGTTTCTGACTCGCCTAGAAGTTGCTGCCGTTTCTTGTGCATAGTTGCAGAGCTACTTTGTGCATGTACAAGTTTATAAGTATGTGCTGTTCCTATTTACACAAGCAGGAGCATCCTGTACTTAGGATACATAGCATGTGCATCTTGGTTTTTTCACTTCACAATTCATCTTGGTGATCATTCCATATTAAAACACACAGAGCTGCGACCTTCTTAGCATGGGAGCCCTGTTACATTTAATCATCCCCTTATTGATTGGGTGTTTCCAGTCTTTTGTTACTAGAAAAATAGTCCAAGGGACCATCTTTGCAGTTACCTTGTTGGGCATATGGGCAAGCCTATTAAGAGGTGAAATTCCTAGGAGAGGAATTACTGGGTCTAGAAAGTTTCAAAGGACAGTTGGGCAAAAGTGAGTAACACACATATTAGGCAGTCTGCGTATGGTCATAGCTACTGAGTGGCAGTGCTGTTGGTGAGGCAAGGCAGTCTTGTTCCAGGACAAGCTCCTAGCCACCCCTCCCTAGGGCTTGCTACTGCCTGTATGCAGTCCAACGGAAACTGAACACAGACTTGTAGTGAGGGAAGCAATTTCAATATCCTTTCAAATATCTACTTCTGGATAAGTGACCCGACCGCCAGGAACACTGTGAATCAGGAAGATTTCAGACAAGGCTTTGGTGGTGCTTCATGTTTCCTTTGATGAGTGACTCATTCTTAACCACTTGTTACATTGATGATTCTAATTGTGAATGTGTTAACTCACCTTAAAGTGCTTTAACACAAACACTCAGACATGTAGCATGGCTCAGGCACAACACATGCTAATTGATTATTTATTTATTTCATCATAAAAGGTCCAAAACAGAGGAACTTTTTCACACAATGTGATACGGGAACTTCTGTCCTCTCGCTTTTCCACCATCAACATGTGGCTTCCATGTTCATCCGGTAGAAGAAAGAAGAGCTTGCAGGATCTCACTTACAAAGTTTGTGGACCAAGGATGGAAGTGGTCCACATGACTTTCCTGGGCTAGAACCCAGTTTCATGTCCTCACCTGACAGGAAGGGACACTAGGAAATGTAGTCTGAAGAAATGGACATTGTCCGGTTGACCCAGCAGTGGACAGAGTGGTCAGAGTACCTGGCTTAAGAACCTGGACATTGGTTCTAACTTCAGGTCTTGTCAGTGGCTCGCGTTATGACTTGGGAAAGTAGCCTCACCTCTCTGGGCCTCAGTTTCCTCATCTGTAATTTGGGGCTTAGACCATGCAGAGGAACCTCCTAGCTCTAATGTTTTGTGAGCTGATTTTAATGAAAGCTGTGTGTGTACCTCCTGGTCCCCTGTGATCTGCTGGGGGACCGACTCAGGGATACTTGTGTCCAGTTACCATGTGTTAAGCAGCTTTGGAAGCGTAGTGATTACAAGTTAGGCTACTAACCTCAAGGTCAGCAGTTCTAAACTACCAGCCGTTCCGTGGGAGAAAACTGCGACTTTCTGCTCTTGTAAAGCTTTACAAATGCGGAAACCCTGTGCAGGGTCTCTATGAGTCAAAACTGACTCCCCAGCACATAACCACCACCATGCATTAAGTGATTAGGACTTTATCTGGCACATAGTTAGCACTTCTTAACCAGCTGTGAAATGATAGTATAAGGCAGGTACCTAATGTATGCAGTATCCAGGTCATCCCAAATAGTATGTCTTTCTAGGAGCGGGGACAAGCTTCACTGACTTTTTTAGGTCACACTGCTAGAAGGTGGCAAGGGCAAGATCTAAATCCCAGGTCTTCTTTGTCGGAATCATATGCAAATCATACAGAAGAGGAGGAGGAGACAGGTAACAGGATCCCAGGGGCTACATGTGTGGGTTCAGAAACTGAGAAAGCAAAAAAAGATGTGGAATGTTAGCTGGGATGACAGCTTGTTGGGTCCTTGCAAAGGGTGGGAGAGACCTCCCCTGTGAGCCAGGCTCTCTCGTGTCATCACTGTAGAGCATACCCATGAACCTCTGCTGATCCATTTAAGCTTGTATTCAGGAAGGGACCCATTCCTGGAAACCTTCAAGGGAAACAGCCAGAAAACCATGGAGACTTGCTTACTTTTTAGTGAACAAAGTGTGGTGTAAGGCTTTATTCATGCACAGTATGACTCTAGTTATGGTATCTTCTTGTCTTTCTGTCTCTATCTCACATATAAGCATAGGTTAAAAAAAAGACTGAAAGGAAGTAGTTAAACCCAAAGTATCTGGACTCTTGAAATGGCTCAGTAGTATTGTCATACTGTGAAAAACAATTTATCGGTGACAGTCCTGGCAATGACAAGAACAACCATTTTCCTGCAACTTTTCCTTCATTTAAACTACATTGCATTACATTATCCTAACTCACTTGGTTTGGTTTTCTATAGATGGTAATGCTAAATTTATCATAGGACAGGGCAGTAGATCGGAACTTGCTTTTCAAGCATTCACTCCAGAAACTTTAGTGAAATTAAAAATGTATTCTTTAATTACAGTATTAAAAAAAAATCATCTGCACTTTTCCATTCTCTTCCAAGTAGAGACCCAACCAAGGGAACCACAGAAAGTCTTGTTTGTTAGGCATGCATTTTTGAGAACAGCTGTCCATTCTGCTAGATGGAAACTCAACTCACCAATATGCCTGTGAGACCGTCAGACTCTTGAACTCCGAGTGATTATGCTCTTAAATATGTAGAAATGTCTTGAGAAAAATGTAAAACTGTTCCATGAGCACAGATGGTGAGACATTTTTTAAGTTTTCAATGAAGCATAAACACTCCCAACTTCAATGACAGAAGATCAAAGTGTTCTGGGTGAAATGTGCCATTTCTGCAGAAGCGTATGGATGGCCAATCTGCTGCCTTTGTCTGAGGTGACAAAGGCATTCCATCAGCTTTCTTAGTCGGGAGATTACAAGTTGGTGAAGTGCTAGTTTTGGTGTGTGCCCTGCTTGGTCAGCTGTGCTATCACAGAGCACTTGGAGCCCTGTGGAAGCTTCTGTATCACTTGACGACGTGATCTAGCTGGGAGTCAGGAGGGTGGTGTATGTCCAGACACGTGCCCAATTACTCCAAACAGGTGCCGTATCTCCTGCATCTGATCCGGAGGCGGGAATATCAGGCTACTTCAAACAAGGATGGCTGGCTAAAACAATATTTGGTCTGAGAACAAATCACAAGCATTCAGTAAGCAGGTGCTGGGACACCCTGGAAGGTGCAGAGGTGTGAGATGAAGCCCCTGCCTTTGAGGGTTCAGGACATCTCTTGAATCCAGGGATATAGTTGGTTGGCTTCTGTGCAGAGTGGGTCGCCAGCCACAGAGGAGCGGAGCAGCATAGAGCAGGGAGCTGTTAGCACTGTTGCTCATGCTGGAAGTGTCAGCTTGGTTGGAGGCCTCGGGCACCCAGGGACACTGTCTCAGGAGGGTGCAGACTTTGGTGGTGGGCTGTCCATACTGTTGGCTGTCCAGCTGGCAAGTCTTGCTAGAACTGGGCCATAGGGCGTCTCTGAGGTATAGACCGAGCCTACTTCACTGTTTGCTTCTGGGCGTTTCCTCACAGCTGCAGTTCATATTTCCTCAAGATTCCTGAGCAATGGTAGGAAGGACAGGAGCCAAGGATCTTGCTGGACTCACCATTGCCTTGCCAGCTTTCCAGAAGCATCCTTGCTTAGACAAGCTTTGGGATTGGGTGAAAGTGGGTTCAAACCCTGACTCTACTTATCAACAGGGACTTTAGGCAAGTTACTAAATGGCTCTTAGACTCAGTGTCCTCCGTTAAAATAGGAGCGTTGACTTTGAGGTTGACTTGAGGATGGAATGAAATAGTACATAGAAATCACTTAGCACAGCATCTGGCTTGGGACAAATTCCATGACTAAGGAGAACTGTTACTCTGATTATTTGAGCGGGACCCTAGAAGAACAGGCAGACAACCTGGACAAAAATGCCAGGTCATAGTGTTTGTAAGCAGTTCTGTATTGGGAGACATTTAAACTGTCCCAGGCGTGGGTGTCTGTGTTTCTGTTCATATGCTAACACGGTCATATTAATCTTGCTCACAAATGAGGGTACCTGTCGGGGACATTCCTCAAAGTAGAGCCTCCTGGGTTAAAAGTTGCAAGAAGTTGTTCTCTAAGACACTACAACGAGATTTTTACAAATGTTTGAAATAACCAGTTACACAGACACACATACATTTCCTGTTATAAGGAACTGACTGGACTAGTTTTACGTAATTTACTGTCATGCCTGGTTACACGTGAGAAATGAGTAACAATTCTCCAGTGGACTTCTGCGGATTATAGCTATCTTTGTGAACAGCTGGCCTGCCGGGTGCCAGGCAGAGAGACCCGAGCTGGATCCCCCGTGGAGCTTGGCAGGACGGTGGCCTCTAATCCCTGCTGAGAGATTGGAAAATTACTCTCCAAGAGGCCTGCAAGTTTTGACAATCTTAACTTGTCAGGACATCGAAGATGTTTTTTTCAGCTTGTATTTTGGGTCGTCTGGCAGAAGCCCACCACAACCCAAATGCACTTGAACACTTGAAAGAACTGTCTTTCAACCTCCCTGGTTTCCACCTCTGTGGAGAGTACAACCCACATTCTTGGCCAGGGAGGATGTATCCCCATGACAGTTTCAAACACCAGATAAGCAGCTTCTTCTTGACCAGTAGCCACAGACTAGAAGTGACCCAAATGCCCATCACTGAAAACCCAGTGAAGTCAATCGTGGTCCATCCAACAATGGGATGCTAGACAGCCATTTAAAAACATGAGGTGTACTGAGGTGGAACATCTTCCAAGATGTATTGTGGGCAACAGAAGATTCTGAACCGTTGGTAGGGCGTGCTGTCGGTATGGCAGAATAAAATAGTGGTGGTGTACATAGAACACCCATCACCTGTCATTGTGTCTTCTGTGATGGCTCTGAGCATGTGTCTGTGATACTGGAAGCCGGACCATTGGTGTATGAAATGCCAGCATGGTTTCCCAAAGTGGATAGGATTCAGTGGCGCTCAAAAAACTGAGACAGACTAGGAAGAAAGACCTGGCAATCTACTTCTGAAAATTAGCCAGTGAAAGCCCTGGTTCACAACAGAATATTAATCAATATAGTGGTAAAAGACTTTGTTGTTGTTAAGTGTCGTGGAGTAGGTTCCGACTCATAGCGACCCTGTACAGGCTGTAGATCTTTATGGGAGCAGAAAGCCTCATCTTTCTCCCGCAGAGCAGCTGGCAGTTTCAAACTGCTGACCTTGCAGTTCACAGCCCGATTCGTAACCACTACGCTACCAGAGCAGAGCTCCTCAAAATATGCAGGGGCTGCATCAGTGGGCTCTGTCATCCCAGCAATCATGAAGATGGGACAGGATCGAGCAGTGTTTCCCTCTGTTAGGCATCAGGTCCAAGACAAATATTTTTCAGCTTTCTTGAGGTACAATGTACATACCATAAAGCATGCCAGTCTCATTTGTACAATCTGATGAGTAATGTCAAGGGCAGGATGTCCCATCACCCACAAATGTCCCCAGGTCCCTTTGCCATCATTCCCTGTCCTTAGTCCCTGGTAACAACTGTTCTGCTGTCTGTTACAATAGTTTTTCTTTAAAAGTGTGTTTTTACCAAAAAAAAATTTTTTTAAGTGTTTTTGTTTTGTTTTGCTTTTTAACTGAAAGCCAGGTATGAGTGTAGCAATTAATTGTCTTATTGCCTTTAAAAGCATCTTTAAAAAAAATAAATTGTAGAGTGTGTCTTCCAAAAAAAAATGTAAAGTTGCTTCCTGCGAGAATTTGGGCATGTGGAAGGGATAGAAGGGATGGAGTAGAAGCATTCAGTCAGCAGGAATCTGGGAACCAGTGACCAGAAGCACCTTCTCCACTTGGAACAACTTTTCTGAGGGCTTAACCTGAGAATTTGCTATTTGGCTAGAATGTCTTGAAAAGATGTAGCCCAGTTCTGGGTCATTTTGGTATTAACTTCCAGGTCTCGTGTGGTAGATGTTGGGCATGCAGAGATTGAAACTCCAGTCTCTTGCCTTTGAGGGCTCACCACCCAGAAGGAATCCAAACATGTAAACCAGGGGTTACAAATTGACTAGTAAAGTAGAGGGTCCAAGAGCATGAAGGGAACCTCAGTTAGAGGGATTGGCACAGGAGCAGACAAGGTTTCATTCGGGTATGCATAAGGCCGCCTGGGTTGGAGCTAACCCAGTGGGAACTAACAACAACACAGATTGGAGGCCTAGAGGTTTGGGGAAAAGCCCTTGTGGCACAAAGGGTTTAAAGTGCTCAGCTGCTAAATGAAAGGTGATGGTCCCAACCTACCTGGAGATCTGCTTCTGTAAATATCACATCCAAGAAAGCTCTGTTAAGCAGCTCTGCACTCTAGTGAGTGTGAAATGGACTCTCTGACACCTAACATCATAGGGGCCTTGGCCCAGTCTTGTTTGATAGATATTGGAGGGGGGAGTGGAACTCTGAATTACAAAGTATTTAATAGTGCACGCACCGTCTGATTCTGGTTGTGTGGGTTTATCTCATTCTATTACCTGTATGGGTTCCTGAATCCTGGGTGTGGTGCTATGGGTTAATGAGCCAGACTGCAAAGCCATTTGAACTGCAAGGTCAGTGGTTCAAGCTCACCAGCTACTCCTAGGAAACCCTATACAGGGTCGCTACGGGTCAGAACCGACTCGACGGCACTTCACAACAATAGCATGGGTTCCTGAAAGTCTGTGAGTTTGCAGTACTGTCTAATGTGATAAGTACAGCAAAAGCTTGTATGAATAAAATGGACGAACCTTGAAAACATTATGTGAAGGGAAATGAGTCAGTCATAAAAGGACAAATATTATATGTCCAAATAACGTAGTGTGGTGCTGTGGAATAAGTACTAACACTGCTAAATGCAAGGGCGGTGGCTCAAACCTACCAACTGCTCCTTGGAAACCCTATACAGGGTAGCTTTGATTTGGAAGTGACTTGATAGCACTTAACAACAACAAATATGAAATACCTAGAATAGACGAGTATATAAAACCAAAGTTTAAGTGGTTACGGGGGTGAGAGGGAGGGGCATAGGGGACACCAAGCTTCTGTTAAGGGTGATGGAAAAAACTGTAAAGTGATAATAGTGATAGTTGAACAATATGATGTATGTAATTAATGTCATTAAATTGTACATGTAAAAAATATGTTTGATTATGTATATCTTTATAATAGCAAATACATAGGTTTATAGCTACAGATTTTTTAAAAAAATGTTTACATTGGCATTGCACTAGAATTTGGGGATGGGAAATAGATTCCATAGGCAGTAAAAAAAGGAGGATGACAGATGTTTTTCTTAGTCCTGAAAGGAATTATTGCGCATATGTATGAATCTGAGTTTTAGTACTTTTGCCGAGTTTCTGGTCATTATTCCAAATAATGTGATGCTGTAGGCTCAGCACTGAACTGCGAACCACAAGATCCGCAGTTCAAACCCACCAGCTGCTCCTCGTAAACCCTAGACAGGGTTGCTATGCGGCAGAAACTAAACAGTAGCAACCACCACTATTCCATTTGATGATTAACAATTGATTCTTGAGTTTACAAGTAAACACACCTTCCAACTCTTAAGACTTGCTTTGTAAATATGCTAGTGTGTCCAAATCCAACACTATACTTCTGTCCTTACCAAAGAGGAAGTCTTGACGCACTCTGGGGGCCCCTCATTTCACAAGCCCAGGACAACACCCACGAGCCAGTTGCCTCCCCGCCCCCAGCATAACTCAGTGCACTTTGCCTATCAGATCACAGGTAATGACCATTTAATCAGAAGCCAACAGGTTTTTCTTCACCATCTTCAAAGTTGTGCAATCAGCAATTGTGCAAGAAAGAACTGGGAAATTCCACAAGATCCTAATACCCTGAAGCCAGAGACTTTGGGCTATCTGCCAACAAGAGCCATTACCCAGCATTGTGCACGAGGAGGTTTAAGCAGAGGAAGATGCATTCCCAGTTGGCTGCCCTGGTCCCTAGTTGGGTGGCACATCCGTGTCCTTAGTCTTATCTCCTTAAGTGATCAGAGACTGGATCTCAGCAGTTAGGAAGCGTAGGGTCCCCATAAGATGAGTTTCACCCTTCTCCACTGACATTCATTGGAGGCTAATATTCAAATTGACAAGTGACAGCAGTAAGTTGTCCTTCCAGTTGCAGCAAGGAAGGAACTAGTGGTGAATCAGCTATTGTCAGCCTTCAGGCAGTGAGGAAAGGCAGAGCGGAGATGCTGCCCAAGTGTGGGAAGTCAGGGTACTGAGGGAGGTGCTAATGCAGAGACAATGAGGGACCAAAGGAGGCTTGGTCTTCTGAACCCTCAGAGAAAGTGTCAAATAGTAGCAACGGCTTTTCCAAGTCTTCAAAAAAGGATTCTTATTTTTTTTTAATTGAGACATAAAATAAAATATCCAAATTTTAAGTGTACACCTTGGTGAACTTTACATGTATATGAGGGCAATTAAAAACGCTTGTAGAAAAATTCCCATTATCTTTTATTCCATTTATCCACAAATTTTTTGAAGGCCCCTCATATGTATGTATATACATGTATACGTATATACAGGGGTGTGTGTATGTGTGTGTATGTGTGTGTGTGTTTTGTAACCATCACCCAGATCCAGGTTTGGAACATTTCCTAGTTAATACCTTCCCTCCAAACGTAACCGCTTGTCTGACTTATAAAGTCACAGCACTGCCGTCAGGTCATTTCTGACGCATCACGACCCTGTAGCCCAGAGAACTGCTTCCAAGACTGTGAGCCTTCGTAGAAACAGGCTGCCAAGGAGCGGCTGGTGGGTTCAAACTACCAACTGTTTGGTTACCAGCTGGACACTTCACCACTACACCACCAGGGCCCCTGTCTCTGACTTAAAAAAGCATAAATTTGTTTTATCTTCTTGAACTTGGTATAAATAGAATCATACAGAATATAATCTTGTTCAGCCATTACTTGCTTAATTTTTATCACTAGATATTGAACAACTGTTTAATCTCTGATGACAAGGATGGGCCAAACTCCGTGCTAACGAGTAGATCTTGACTGATCGCAATCCTATAGAGTAGGGCAGGACCTCCCCGTAGGATTTCAAAGGCTGTAAATCTCTAAAGATGCAGACAGCCTCATCTTTCTCCTGCAGAATGACTGGTTGGTTCGAACTGCCAAACTTTTGGTTAGCAGCCCAACACTTAACCCACTTGGCCATCAGAGCCCCCTAAGGTTGGGCCAGTTGAAGCTGAATCCTCTAGGTATGGAACAACCTGAAGAAACGGGAGGTGCAGTAACTTCTCAATATTCTGCTGATGGGATGGGGGAACTATGGGCCCAGTGTTCAGCTGGATATCCCTGAGCATGCATATAGATGGGTTTTTTAATCTACTCGTTTGATTCTCTCCCTGCCATCCTTGTGGTCCTCAGTGACATTCGTGGCTGTTTTGATTCACACTCCCAGGTCTGACAAAATGAATCTTTTTAACATTTCATAAAATGTTAATGTAATATTAAGTAGCCCTGTGGCATTTTAGCATATCATTCTGAATTATTTACAGTGGTCATAAACTGAGTTCTATTTGTTGTTCAGTTCTGCCGTCCCTGTTTTCAGTGTCTGCTCTCATGCAGCTTTCTGTACCTCTTTGGTCATCTTTGACATCCTCCTCCACCAATGCAGATTGGTACTATACAGAGTTAAATGGTCATGTCTGTGCCTTGGGTTGGAAATGGCTATGGGCCCAGGGTCTCTTATATAGATGTGCCCATTTTTGCTCAACCTTGATTGCTGAAAGTGAAGAGGACTTGAAACATTTACT
>NW_006409159.1:165517-239871 GCF_000296735.1 Chrysochloris asiatica
TTAGCTTTACATTCATCCTATCATATATTGTTACATTGCCATGGTTACAGTCCCCTCCATGCATTATCAACCAACCAAAAGGTATACCTCGTAAGCCTGCTCCCTGGTTGTCAGCACACAGCCCCTCTCCCTTTCTGGGTCTCGAGTCCCCAGCCGCTCCATCTGTCCACGTCATCATCTCTGTCTCCATCTGTGACGTCACTGTTTGTCTAGGGTCCTGCACTCCACTCTTCTCCCTTGATGGTCCCAGGGGCTTACGCTCCTAGACTGCAAAGTCAACCACTCCCCTCCTTTTGCTACAAAACATCTACCTTTACATTTCCAACCCTCACAGTCAGTCCTGATAGCAATTATTCACTATTGTATCACAAGAGACCTATCTGCATTTCCTTTCATCAGCCCTGCCCAGACAGATTAAATAACACTCAATGGAGATTCTACCTTCCTCTGCACCCTCTGGATCTAGGCTCCCTCTTGAAAGCTTGTAAGCCAGTAACTTCTTACCTTTGAGGCCCTCCCCACCCCATTTTGGGTAGCCAATGTCCAAGTTGCCCATCCCTGTCTACCTGACACAGAGCTCTTTTTAACACTGATGTTTGAACTTTATCTTGCTGTTGTCTTTGATCGTTCTAAGAGCTATGGAAGAAATTCATACTTATGCGCATTCCAAAGAGAGGTGACCCAATGGAATGTGGAAATCATTGGACGTTATCATTAATATCACATGCAAGTAAAATTTTACTGAATACAAAAATGACTGCAACAATGCATTGAAAGGGAACTGCCAAAGGTTCAAGCCAGATTCAAATGAGGACATGGAATGAGGGATATCATTGCTGCTATCAGATGGATATTGGCTGAAAGCAGAGAATACCAGAAAGATGTTTACCCGTACTTTAATGATTATGCAAAGGTTTTCAATTGTGTGGATCATGACAAGTTGTGGTCAACATTGTGGAGAATGAGTATTCCAGAACACTTAGTTGTACTCATCAAGAACCTATACGTAGACCAAGAAGCAGTTGTTCAAACAGAGCCAGGGAACACCGAATGATTTTAAATTAGGAAAGATGTGTGCCAAGGTTATATTCTTTCACCATACTTACTCATTCTGTATGCTACACACATAATCTGAGAAGCTGGATTATATGAAGAAAAACATGGCATCATGGCTGGAAAATGACTCATTAACAAACTGATATGCTTACTGAAAGTGACGAGGACTTAAAGTACTTACTGATGAAGATCAGAGATGACAACTTTCGGTATGGGTTGCACCTGAATGTAAAGAAAACAATAAATAACATCTTGATAAATGGAGAAAAAAATTGAAGTTGTCAAAGACTTCATTTTGCTTGAGTCTACCATCAGCACTGATGGAAGCTGTAGTCAAGAAATCAACAACGTATTGCGTTAAGCAAATCTGCTGCACAAAACCTCTTTAAAGTGTTCAAGAGCAAAGATAGGAGTTTGAGCACTAAATTATGCCTGACCCATGCCATGATATTTGTAATAGTCTCATATGCATGTGAAAGTTAGTGAATAAGGAAGATCATAGAAGAAGAATTGATATATTTGAGTTAAATTGTTGGAGAAGAATATTAAAGGTACCATGGACTGCCAGAAGAACAAACAAACCTATGTTGGAAGAAGTACAGCCTGAATGCCAAGCTGACTAGACTTCGTCTCTCATACTTCAAGCATATTGTCAGGAGGGACCAGTCACTGGAGAAGGGATAGCATGTTTGGTAAGGCGGAGGGTCAGAGAAAAACAGGAAGACCCCCAGCGAGATGGATTGGCAAAGTGACTTTTAAGGAGGACTAATCGCTGGAGAAAGGAGCTCTGGTAGCGTAGTGGTTACGAATCGGGCTATGAACCGCAAGGTCAGCATGTCGAAACTACCAGCTGTTCCGCAGGAGAAAGATGAGGCTTTCTGCTCCCGTAAAGATTTACAGCCTCGGAAACCCTGTACAGGGTCGCTATGGGTGGGAACCGACTCCACAGCACCTCACCACCACCACCAGTCGCTGGAGAAGGACGTCATGCTTGGTAACATGGAGGATCCATGACAAAGAGGGAGCTCCCCAACAACATGGATGGGTTCAGTGGCAGCAGCACGGCTCAAGCACAGCAGCACTTATGAGGATGGTACAGGATCAGGTGGTGTTTGGTTCTGTTGTACAGAGGGTCACATGGGATTGGAATTGACTCGATGGCACCTAACAACAACATGGAAGTAATAAACGTTACCTTTTGACTTTTTATTGTGATTTGGGTGCAAGTTTACAGTGCAAATTGATTTCCCATTCACCAATTCATATACATTTTGATTCATGACATCACTTGCACAATCCCCACAATGTACAGCACTCTTTCCACTTCCTCCCTGTGGGTACTGTTCCCATTGATCCTTGTGTCTTATCCCTTCCTGTCCTTAGAGCTCTATCCCTGGGCAATTGCTGCCCTTTTGTTCTTCAGTGGTTGATTGTTCTAAGGAGTGTGCACCTCCCTGGTGTTCTTGTTCACCTTGTAGGCTTGTAAGAAACTATTTTAAAGGAAGCTGTTCGTCCCTGTCACTGAGTGGGATGGCACCATCATGTCCCTTGAGTCCCGAAGCTCCTGAACGTGACTCAAGAGGTTGGAACCCCATCTTGTTCATCACCAATGACACACCTGGTCCTCATGCTCTTTGGCATTTGTGAATCCACCGTTGTTACTATTCTCTCTATCCATCCATCTCACCCTCGGTCTCCCTCCATGTCACTAGTTCTCTGTCTCACCAAACACAGTGTCCTACTCCAGCGATTCATTCCTCCTGATGACATTCCGAAGCAAGCCCCTGGCAAAATCACCCTGAGTGGTGTAGCCAGGTCAGCCTTCATCAGAATTGCCTTCTGCTCTGCTCTGACCTCCCCAGGTACAAACTGCACAGGCTCTTTATTTATAACTTAAGTGACGCTAGTCTCTCCAGGGTTGTTGTTATAAGTGCTGTCAAGTCGGTTCTGACCCAAAGTGACCCTAGGTAGGGTTTCCGAGGAACAGCTGGTGAGCTTGAAATGCCAGCCTTGCAGTTCAAACGGCTTTGCAGTCTGATGCATTAGTGTTGAGTGTGTAGGCTTATGATGTTGCCCTGTCCTTTGGGGAAGCCAGTGCAGCTGTGAGGGTGGAGTGGCAGATGAGTTCTTGCAGTACAGTGTCATCATTGCGAGGTACACATGGCCTTGAGGCTTTGGGGACTGAGGTTGTCAGCTGCCCTTCTACCTACTGCTTCCTCCAGACCTTCAATAGAAGCTGGAAGCATTCCCCCAACTGGTTCAACTGCCATATGTTGCCCAGTTTATTTCTGGAGTTGACTTGTAGACACCATCATTACACAGGAGAGAGAAGATTTGCCTTGGCAGCCCGGGAAGGAGGTGGAAGGAATGGGGGCCTTGGTAAGCCTTGTCAAGGCTGGCTTGGTTTCCAAACCTATCTACAAGTGGCTTCGAAGCTCAGATACTTGCAAGGACAGGCATGGATCTCTGGTCCAGGAGGCTACATTGTCTGCCAAAGCAAACCAGAAGCTTTTTGAGAGTCACTCCTCCCAGCAGACAGATTGGTGGTTAGGAACCTGTGGAGTTATGCTCAACTTAGGTCTGACTTTACCTGTGAGTGTTGCTCACAGTGACATCAAGAACTGAGCCCTAAGCTAAATCTTTTATAGATGCTCGTCTGCCAGGACATAGCAGTAATCTTTTATTTCCAGTGCTGTGTTCCAGAACCCTAGCCTCTGTGCTTTTGCACTATATCAGCCCCATTAGAGCCCTGGTATGGTGGGTGCTGCAGGACAATGTATGGACCGCAAGGCCTGTTTGAACAGCAAAGTCGCTGGTTTAAACCCACCAGCTGCTCTTCAGAAACCTGTGAGTCACAACCGACTCAATAACACTTGACAACAACAGCAACAACTCCATTAATAACCCACAAGCCCCCAGACAGACCTCACATAGCATTGGAACCATCAACAGCTAAACCAATCCAGGCTCCCCATTCTCAGGTCCTTTCACCAAGTTCATGTGCAAAAGAAAAAAAAAATGAGAACCATACCCCAGTTTCAGATTCCAGACAACTTTAAATCTTGCATTTGAATCCAAACTACACTTTCCAAAGTATTTTTGAAGTGAAGGATCTGTATTCATGCAGTATGCCTGTTTGACTATTTAAAACAAACATCTTCCTTTTGATGCCCTGCAACCCCGCTGGAGAGCCAGCAGTTGACTTTGATAGTGAGAGCAAACCATTCTTGTCCAAAAGGTCCTGGTTGTGTGTGGAATTCCTTAGGAAGGGCTAGCTCCTCTCAGCAGTCCTTTATATCACTCTGGGCTCTGGAGTCAGACTGCTTAGGCACAAATCCTGACTCTGCCTCTTACTAACCATGCATGCCTGGGCAAGTTACTTAACCTCTCTGAGCCTCAGTTTTTATGTCTGTAAAGTTGGGGTGATTAGAAGAAACACGTTTCTGGGGTAAGTTTGAGAATTTATCAATGTGTATCAAATACAGTCATATTAGAAGACACTGAGCTTCTGTTAAGGGTGTTGGGCGCAGCTAATGGTAGTTAAACAATATGATGGGCATGATTCATGCCGCTGAACTGTACATATGAAGACTATAGATATGGCAAGTGTGTTAGTGTGTCCTACATATTTGCCACGACTTTTAAAACGGTAAGCTTGGAGCTTGTTACTTATTAACCGTATGCTGTTATTTTCTAGGCAGACCTGGTGTCTAGATCCCAAGGGTTTCCAATCCAAGAGAGACCGATTCTTTCCTGAAAGGAACACTTGTGTTCTGGCTCTTTCTTATGTGAATGTGGGAAATGAACTATTCCCACATAGGCACTTCAGTGGTCTTCTTGATGTTATATCCCACTGAGTCAGTTCCAACTCATAGAGACCCTGTAAACGGTTTACAAGGCTTTAAATTTAAATGGGAGCAGAAAACCTCATCTTTCTCCCATGGAGCACCTGGTGGACTCAAACCAGAGATCTTGTGGTTCGCAGTCCAGTGCTTATCGTATGGCAACACCACACTCCCTTACAGCATGGAGGCATTCTTTAGTTATTTTTTTGTTTCAACTGCAAGTTAACCACTTTCTTATTACTGTGTTACCATTTCTAAGAGCATTTTCATTGTTAAGGAAGAGGCACTGTAACCACGCAGGCAGAAATCGAGGTGGTAGAACCATAAGGCAAGGAATGCCAGCAGCTACCAGAAGTTGCGGACTCCTGGTGTGGCGCTGCAGGTTAATAAGCTGGACTGCAAAGTCGGTTTGAACCTCAAGGTCGGCGATTCAAGCTCACCAACTGCTCCTCGGAAACCCTATACAGGGTTGCTATGGGTTGGAACCCACTCGATGGCACTCAACAACAACAACCAGAAGCTACAGGGGGGAGGGGGCTTCTGGATGGTGGCATGGGCCAAAGGTGGGAGTTGAAGCAGCCAGAGCCTGTCCCAGGGACCCCAAGTCTTCCTGGTGGGGGCATGGTGAGAAGAAGCATTACGGGGCTGCCATGGGCCAGAGTGGCCTGTCGCAGAGATCTCTAACTTTCCCTTAAGCATCAGGATACCACCACTGCTGCCAGTCTGTGAAACAGACCTGGCCAAGTTAATGCCTGTTGTGTGTAGAGTGTCTAAGACAGTTCAACACTTCAAACTTTAACACTTCAAAAAGGTCTTGTGCAGCAGATTTGCCTAATGAAGTACATTGTCTAATCTGCTGTTTCCATGAGTATTGATAGTTGATACAAGAAGAATGAAGTCTTTGACAACTTCACCCTTTTCTCCGTTAATAAGAATGTTGTTCATTGGTCCAGTGGTGAAGATTTATATTTTCTTTACATTGAGATACAATCTATACCCAAGACTGTGCTCTTTGATCTTCATTACTAAATATTTTAAGTCCTCTTCACTTTCAGTAAGCAAGGTTGTATCATGTGCATATCGCAGGTTGTTAATGAGTCTTCCTCTAATACTGATGCCATGTTTTTCTTCATATAACTCAGCTTCTCAGATTATTTATTCAGCATACAGATTGAATAAGTATGGTGAAAGAATACAACCCTGTATTCTTAATTTTAAACCATTCAGTGAGTGTTCCCATGTTCTGTTCGAGCAACTGCTTCTTGGTTCATGTACAGATCCTTATGAGCACAATTAAGTGTTCCGGAATACTCATACTTCACAGTATTGTCCATAGCTTGTCATAATAATCCACACAATCGAAAGCCTTTGTGTAGTCAATAAAGCACAGGTAAACATTTTTTTGGTATTCTCTGTTTTCAGCCAAGATCCATTGGACATCAACAATGATATCCTTTGTTACACATCCTCTTCTGAATCCAGGCTTGAACTTCTGGAAGTACTCTGTCAGTGTATGCTTGCAGCCATTTCTCTATTACCTTCAGTAAAACTTTACTCACATGGGATATCAAAGATATTGTATGATGATTCCACATTCCACTGGGTCACCTCTCTT
This sequence comes from Chrysochloris asiatica, assembly GCF_000296735.1. Lineage (NCBI taxonomy): Eukaryota > Metazoa > Chordata > Mammalia > Afrosoricida > Chrysochloridae > Chrysochloris > Chrysochloris asiatica. Next base: position 172,034 of record NW_006409159.1, read on the forward strand.
TGGAATGGGCACAAATATGGATCTCTTCCAGTCAGCCAGATAGTTGTCTTCCAAATTTCTTGGCATAGATGAGTGAGTGCCTCCAATGCCGCCTCACTTTCTTGAAAGATTTCAATTTTTATTCCATCAATTCCTGATGCCTTGTTATTTGCCAATTTGTTCAGTGCACCTTGGACTTCTTTCTTCAGTATTATTGGCTTTTGATCATATGCTACCTCTTGATATGGTTGAACATCAACCATTTCCTTATGTTACAGTGACTCTGTGTATTCCTTCCATCTTCTTTCGACGCTTTCTGCGTCATTCAATACTTTGCCCAGAGAATCCTTCAATAACGAAAGTCGAGGCTTGAAGTTTTTCTTCAGTTCCCCCAGCTTGAGAAATGCTGAGCGTGTTTTTCCTGTTTGGTTTTCTGACTCCAGATCTTTGCACATTTTGTTGTAATATTTGCCTTTATCTTCTCGAGCTGATCTTTGAAATTTTCTGTTCAGTTCTTGTACTTCTTCATTTCTTCCATTTGCTTTAGCATTTGTATGCTAGTGAGCAAGTTTCAGTATCTCTTCTGACATCCATTTTGACTTTTTCCTTCTTTCTTGTCTTCTTAATGAATTTTTGCTTTCTTCATGTATGATGTTCTTGATGTCATCCCACAACTCTTCTGGTCTTCAGTCTTTAGTGTTTAATGTATCAAATCTGTTCTTCATATGATCTCTAAATTCAGGTGGAATGTATTCAAGGTCATATTTTGGCTCTCGTGGACTTGATTTAATTTTCTTCAGCTTCAGTTTGAATTTGCATATGAGTAATTGATGGTCTGTTCCACAGTCTGCCCCTGGCCTTGTTTTGACTGATGATGTGGAACTTTTCCATCCTCTCTTTCCACAGATGTAGTCAGTTTGATTTCTGTGTATTCCATCTGGTGAGGTCCCTGTGTATAGTTGTCTATTATGCTGTCTAAAGAAGGTATTTGAAATGAACAAATCATTGATTTTGCAGAATTCTATCATGCGTTCTCCAGTATCATTTCTATCACCAAGGCTGTATTTTCCAACTATTGATCCTTCCACTATGCTCCCAACCTTTGCATTCCAATCACCAGTAATGAGCAATACATCTTGATTGCATGTTTGATCAATATCAGATTGAAGAAGTTGATAGAATTCTTCTATTTCATCCTCACTGGCTTTAGTGGTTGGTCCATAAATTTGAATAATAGTGGTATTAACTGGTCTTCCCTGTAGGCACATGGATATTATCCTATCACAGGCAGTGTTGTAACTCATGAATGATCTGGATATGTTCTTTTTGACAATGAAGGCAACACCATTCCTCTTCAATTTGTCATTCCCAGCATAGTAAACCATGTGGTTGTCAGATTCAAAATGGCCAGTACCAGCCCATTTCTGCTCACCAATGCCTTAAGATATCGATGTTTATGCGTTCCATTTCATTTTGACAATTTCCAATTTTCCAAGATTCATACTTTGTACATTCCATGTTCCGATTATTAATAGGTGTTACAGCTCTTTCTCTTCTTTTTGAGTTGTGCTCCATCAGCAAATGTAGGTCCCATGGGCTTTACTCCCACGGACTGAGTCAGCAAGATGGAAGGGCTTTAATACCTAGTCATCAGGACTGAGATTAGTTTGAAGTGGGTGAGGCACTTACGATATAAAATTTAAGGAGACACTGTTGTTTTTTTTCTTTCTTCTTTTGAAAGCCTTTAATTGGATATTGAGTGAGTGAAGGGTTACATTCAGCAGATCGTTGTAATAATTACAATTCCCTCCATGCACCCCCAACCAACAGCATTTACTTTTATTACCTTTGTTATTGATGTTGTTGTACACATACCACATTGTAATATATATTTGTTTAAATGTCCGAAGGGCACATTTTGCAAGCCAGACTACTGCCCGCAGGTACACTGCCTTTCTCAGTCCCTGGGCCTCTCATGCTCTGCCCTCTTGATGGTCCTACGGTCCCCTGTTGCTGAGATGACAGATTAACTGCCCCCCTTTTAGTTGCTCCTCTTCTACATTTACAGTTGTGACAATCACCATTAGACCTGAAAACAGTTACTCATAATTGAATCATAAAATCCTGCCCTCCTCATCACCAAACCCATCTGGGCCTGAGGAAAACTTTTCAGTAGGGTTTCTTATTCCCCTAGTTTTGACACTAAGCACCCTCATGAAAGCTTGTAAGCCAGCCACTTTGTGCTTTTATAGCCTTCCAGTTTTGGTAGCCAAAGTCTAAGTGCCTGTCCCTTTCAATCCAGTGTACTGATGAGACATGCTTTATTCTTGATAACAGAGAATCCTTTCTGATTTGGTTGGAATTTTGGGCAGCCTCATCCATGAACAGGGGTCCAGTTGATCAGATTGTAACAATTGATGATTGCTCCCTGTATCATACTTTTTTATCTTCATCTGCTCGAATTCTGATCAGCCAGCCAGCCACACAAGGTCCAATGGGTACTGTCTGGGAGTTCTTACACACTTCTCACTTTTCAGACCAGCTACCTGCTTCATTCTTATCTTTAGCCTCCAGTGGCTAGGTCAGTGTCTTTGGGCTCTGGATTTCACACATCACCCTGAACTTTAAACCAGCCAACCCACCCTCTTCACTGTCTCCTCTCAAGGTCATCAGGCATCTACAGGATATGACCAATCTCAGCTCATGTCTTCTTTGCTGCATTCCCCCCTCCCCCTCCACTCTCAAGTTGACCAAGATGGTTGCCACCGCGCATATAGGACTGTTCATGTGTTCCTTTGAGTTTCAGTCATAGATTTACCCTGATGGATTGACTTTTCTTGTCTTGATGGTTCCAGGGCAAACAGCTTACTTGATATTGTCACAGCCAAACAGTCTTTTTTTTTTTTTTTTTTCTTTGTCCATTGGTCTTTCTTTCAAGAAGTATCTTCTGTTCCTCTAGCCATTCCATATTGGTCTGCATGTCTTTTCAATTGGGAATGTCCCACCCCTGAAGGTTCTGGGTGGGGCTCAGGAGAAGGCTCCATACACCACCAAGGCTTCACAAGAAGCCTGTTTTCCTGAGTACATTCTAGACCCCTTTTGGATAATCCAGTTCATTATAGGCTGAAGATGGGCTAACTAGCTTTCTGTAATCATCTTCCCCAGTTATCCTTTCTATCCCACAAATGTCTGTATCGCACTAGAGGCAGAGGAACCCAATATCCTCCAGACAGTCAAGCACCTTAACATTTCCACTTCCTTACCCCTTCAGCCTTTGTCTTGATCTCTGTATCACAGAGCCTTGCTAGTCCAAGACTGGAGACACTTTAATGTCTTACACCCTTGGTGCCTTACCCACTTTACTCCAGCCTAGAGCCAGGCTGCTGCCCTAGTTACTGCCCTGTTTAACATCCTTCAGTGGTGCCCCATCACTAGTAAGTTGTAATAATGCTACATGAATATATGGCGCTGTGGGTTAACAAGCTGGACTTGGTTTGAACCTCAAGGTCAGTGGTTCAAGCTCACCAACTGCTCCTGGGAAACACTATATAGGGTTGCTCTGGGTCAAAACCTACTCGACGCATTTAACAGCAGGGGTAACAGCTAACATTGGCTGACTCCCTGATTCCATTCTTAGCCTTTATTATTAAAAGTGTCGACTCATTTACTCCTTACAACAATTCCATTATTATCCCCATTTTCTGGACGAGGAAAGTGAGTAATTTGCCCAAGTGGACAAAGTTGGTAAATGGTAGAGCCAAAGATTCACCTGATAATCTGGTTTTAGAATGTGCACTCTCTGTACATAAAGCCATTAATGTACATAAAGCTATTAAGATGCTGGTCCCACCCCTTGAAGCCTAGACCAACAGCCACGCTCCTTTCTAGCCCTAAGCCTGACTCTCTCTCCGACCTCCGCCTCTCTCATTTCTCTTGTTCTCTTGCCAAACTGAACTTCTTGGAGTGTTCCCAAGGAAAGCCATGTTCACACGTCTGTTTCTTGGTACTTGCTGTTTCATCCACTATCCTTCCTGACACCCATCTCGTTATGCCCTGGATGGCAAGATCTTATTCACTTTCAAGACCCATTTTAAATCATGGCTCCTATATGAAGCCTTCTTTGACCACTGCCCCAAGAGAGTTAGTAGCTGACCCTCAGCATTTGTAGAGTATTTTGAGCTTACTTTGTGTCCTCAAGTTGTTGACTGCCTGTTGGGCACTGGTGGGCCAGACAGACAAACATTAACTTATGTGCATTCAACATCTGTTCCCTGCAAAGAATAAGATAGAAGGAATCTGAATTGCATGAGTGGCCCCATGGGGTGTGCTCAGTGAAATCACTGTCTTCTCCGCTGCCATGTTGCTTCCCTTGGGCGCTCATGTGAGTACCCCCTGCTCTGAGAGAGCAGACATAATTTAATGAGATGAAATGTATTCTCCAAACCTGACCCCAAAGCACAAACCCTTACTTTCACTGGCGCTCAGTGTGAGAAGCAGGGATGTACTCCTTTGATGGAGGAAGTACCAGCCCAGTGGACTTAGTGGGAGGACATTGATTACAGTGTGACTTTCCTAAGAGAGGACAGGAGCTGTCAGTTTCTCCTCATGGTCTTGCTTTGATGTCTGATCAGTAGGATCAGCCTCCCTGTATGGAAGGCCCCTGCAGAGTCACAGTGATACATGGCTTCTGTCTGTGTGTCTTCCCCCCACAACGTTTTGGGCGTTTGTTGTTGTTGTTATATGCCATGGAGTCGGTTCTGACTCACAGCGGCCCTGTATAGGTTTTCCAAGGCTATAAATGTTTACTGGAGCAGAAAGCCTCATCTCTCTCCCACGGAGCATCTGGTAGTTTCAAACTGCTGATCCTGAGGATAACAACCCGATTCATAACCATTACACTACCAGAGCGCCTTTGGGGATTTAGATCCATCTAAATAGTGTTTTCAAATCACATTTGTACATTTTTTTAAGTTCCTGGAAGTACAAATATTTATTTTAATCACATTTGTCAGCCTTTTGGAATCCTGGATGGTGCAAATAGGTAGACAATCAACTAATACTGTTAATAGCTTCAGATTGCCAGGTCTTTCTGTGGAGCATCTTTGATCCCACCCAAAGATGCCGCAAAACAAAGGCTTGGCCATCTGGCTCTGAATGGTCATAGCCTTGACAACTGTAAGGAACACATGTCTAGTCTGCCACCCAGGGGCTTGTCATGAGTCAGGTTCTGGTAGGTGAGGGTCACTATGAGTCAGAGATGTTAACTTCCCTGGGGTTTACCTCATGTGGAATTCCTTTGTTTCCCTTTGCTACAATCTTAGAATTGTAAAGAATCGGATGTTGGGAAAAGACCTAAGAGGGACGTTTGTATAATATCCTGTGTGTCATAATGAATGGTGATTAAAACAATTGGAAACTCCCACCCGAGAGGCCATGGTGAGGCAGAAAGTAGCAAAGGTGTCCTAATAAGGAGAAGTCGGGAGGGAGGAGAGGGAAGAAGACAGCTGTGATTCATGAGCACAAGTCGGCTTTGCAAGCGTCCCGGGACTCCAAGCCTGGGGAGCCTATATGCAGCTAGAGTGAAAGTCAGCTTGGGTTCATTTGAACCTGAAACACCTTGAAATCACACCCAGATTTGGAGCATTGTCTGCATTTCTGTGAACTGGGACAGTAGTAAATCTTCTGAAACATTAGACCAATGAAATACCAAGTTCCGAGGGAAACAGAAGAAAGGAGTGTTGAAAAAGAAAACGCCCCATCCATTTTCTATAAATTACAGTCCGTTTGTCAAGTGCTCAGATGTGCCAAGCTGGGTTGGGGGAGGGGAGCGATTGCTGAGATGATATTCCATAGAGTTGGTGTTTCCAGTTGCAAGGTCTCATGTATGGTGGTGAGTGGAGAAGAGGAAAAAACCGAGCAAGCAAAATGTTCTCCAGTTTTAAGCATTTGGAATAAAATGAGCTTACAAATTATTTTGCTCCAGGAGTGAAATCTCTATGCTACTTTTATTACAATGAAATAAAAAACAAACCCCTGCCATCTGACTCAGAGCAGCTTATAGAACAGAGTAGAACTGCTCCATAGGGTTTCCAAGACAGTGCATTTTGACGGGACCAGACTGCTGCATCTTTCACCTGCAAGAGCAGCTGGTGGGCTTGAACCACTGGTTTTTCAGTTAATAGTCCAATGATTAACCCTCTGCACCATTAGGGCTCCTACAATGAAATGTTGTTCTTAAGTGATGTTGAGTCAGTTCTGACTCAGTGACCCTGTAAGGAGTTTGTGAGGAGGTGAGTTTGAACTTCTAACTGTACAGTTAGCAGTCCAGTGCTTATCCTACAGTGTCACACCAGGGTTCCTTAAATAAAATCAGTGCTGATAAGTGGATAAAGGGATGGATGGGTGGATGGGTGGATGGATGGATGGATGGGTGGGTGGGTGAGTGGGTGGGTGGGTGAGTAGGTGGATGTATTGGTGGGTGGATGGGTGGGTGGGCAGATGTGATGGTCACTGTGCAACAGAACCAAATGTTGCCCAGACCTGCATCATTCTTTCCAGATCAGAGTTCATCAGTGTGGCCTTTGTGCTGATCATCTCACTGAAGGTCTCCCTTGCCTTCTCTGATGGTCTGCTTCACTAAACACAGTGTACTCTTCCAGCAATGGATCCCGCCTGATGGCATGTCCCCAAAGCAAACAATTCAGACAACATTCTTTTGTGCCCCATAAGGTTTTTATTGGCTAATTTTTGGAACTAGATTGCCAGACCTTTCTTTCTAGACTTAGTCTGTAAACTCGACTTTGAAATACTGATGGCGTAGCTGCCCGCATCACAGCAACATGAAAGCCAGTACAGTATAACAAACTGCAGGTGGGTGGGAGACAAGTGCGTTTAGAGCGGGAATTGGTGGCAGTAGCGGGGAAATCACATACTAAGTATGTGCAGGCTTGCACCTTCATCTTCCTAGCCCTGCTTTCACCTTCCAGCTGATAACATTTATCATTTAGAATGAAGGGGCCTTGACTAGGTCAGTTATGTGGGTGACATGTCCTTGGCTGTAACTGACCCCAGCGGCCTACCATGTAGGTTATGGGCCTCCTGCTACACAGGGAGCAATACTTGGTTTTACTGAACACATGTTTTAGCTTTTTGTTTCCTCTGGGCTGTGAGCCGGGTAGTCAGGTGAGGATTCCTCAGGCCCCGACTCTCTGGTCAGCATATATAGGAGAGTAGAGCATGCTAGGATGACCATCTCGAGGTCAGAGTAAAGACACATGTTGTTGTGGTTAAGTGCCATCAAGTCGGTTCCAACCCAAAGCTACACTGTATAGGGTTTCCAAGGAGCAGCTGGTGAGCTTGAACTGCTAACCTTGCAGTTCAAACAGCTTTGCAGTGTGGTGCATTAACCCCCAGCACCATACCAGGACTCTATGATAGGGTGCTAAAAGTCTAACCTGGAATGAATCATTTAGATCCTTAGAAGGCTACGCTTTCCTTCACTGCAGAATGAGTTTGGATGATCATTTGGGTTATGGTATAAAAAATAGAGATGGTGCTAGTAAATCATGAAGGAAATATGAAACTATTCAGTGATTAGAGATGGGGCTATGGCTCTCTATAGGAAGAGAAAATAAAAGTGACTATCTCTAATACCAGATGTTTCCACTCCAATTCCCAGAGCTTAGCCAAGGCTAACTGAGACTTGAGACTCATAATTTTTAAAAGCTCACTACAGTCAGTTTGGACCGCACAGTTAGTGGTTCAAGCTTACCAGCTGCTCCTCGGAAACTCTATACAAGGTCACTGTGGGTCAGAACCAACTCGACGGCACTTCACAACAACAAGTGATCATTTGGAAACCTCTGTGATGCTATAGGATAATGCACCGGATTGCAAGGCCGGTTTGAACCGCATGGTCAGCAGTTCCAGCTCACCAGCTGCTCCTTGGAGACCCTATGCTGGGTCTCTATGAGTCTGAACCAACTGGACAGCATTTAACAACAACAACAGATTAGATTGTCAGCACCCTGAGGGCAAGCACTCTGGCTGTTCTTGTTATAGTCTTTACACTAAGGGTGGTTTCTGGAGCATAATACAAACCCCAGAACGAGTTTGTTACATGAATACATGATTTTAAAGATCTAAACAAAAAAGAAAAAAAGGTTACATTTCTAAAAGAGATGATACGTTTTTGATTGTCACGTATCCAGGATTATTAGAAATACCTGCCCTGGCTGAAAGCAGGAGAGATTTTGGTGAGCTCAGCTTTGCTCTTCCCAGAATTTAATTTAAAGATATTTGAAAATAGTACACCTTCCATGAGAGAAAGGAAGCCTATCCGATAATATTATTCAGCCATGTGTGTTCACTGTGGTCATGATTATTCTTGGGTGCATTTAAATGCCAACTTTGTCTTTCTACCACGTAGGTTCTGTGTTTTCTGTTTGTTTGTTTATTGGGGTGACTCACGTATAACACACATCACCAGCTTTAAGTGTACTCTTTGATGAATGTTGGAGTTAGAATACAGTTGTGTAATCACTCTCATAATAAGATACAGAGCAGCTTCCTTGTAGCTCTTTACCGTCCATCTCCTTTCCTGCTTCCTCTCCAGCTCTCCAACCCCAAGCAGACACTGAGCTGCTTAGTGTCACTATAGTCTAACACTTAATTAAAAGAAAAAAAAGATTTTCTTGTTAGTTGTGGCCGATTTTGACTCATGGCGACCCTATACGTGCAGAATAGCTCTAAGTGCTGTGTAGGATTTTCACGGTTGTGACCTTTTGGAAGTAGATTGATTGATGGACCTTTCCACTGAGGTAGGTGCCTCTGGGTGGATTTGTATGGCCAACCGTTTGGCTAAGAGTCAAGTCTTCAGAATCAAGAATTTAAAAAAGAATACTTTGTCCAAAGCATGAACAAGCACACAGAACAAGAAATAAGGTAGTGAAAGAAATTGGTATGCAGTTGACATGGGAGTGGCAGCTGGAGACAAAATACAACTTCACACAGCAGTGAATTAGCATCAACTGGGGATCAAGAAAAGGAACCCTGGTAGTGCAGTGGGTTAAGTGTTGAGCTGCCAACCACCAGGTCAGCAGTTCAAATCCCCCAGCTGCTCAGCAGGAGAAAGGTGAGGCTGTCTACTCCCGTCAAGATTTACAGCCTCAGAAATCTATGGAGCAGTTCTACTCTGTCCTGTAGGGTTGCTATTAGTTGGAATTGACAGTGGGTTCCCGTTTTTGTAAGAGGGAGTTAGAGACCCCACGAGAGGAACCAGAACTTTGGAAACTGGGTGCTCTCAGAATTTTCTACAAATAACAGGGTAAGTAAGACGTTCTTATGATTACAGAAACACAAGACGGGTTTTACTACACAGCGAGTATAAACCTGACCACTGGGTTTCTGCTGTGAATTCAGATTTATTTTTAATCTGATGTCTTAACTTCTACACCTTCAGATTTATCTCAGAAGATTCTAAATGGCCAAACTGCCTAAGGATAGAGCATCCCAGTAAATAAGCTTCCATCTCAGAGAATGGTTTTTCTCTCTGAAATTGTTCATTAAAAGGCTGGTTCCTGCCATGATTTCTTAGCCCAAACTGAAATACAGGGTATCTATAGGAGTCCTGGTGTGGTGCTGTGGACTAATGCGTCAGACTGCAGTCATTTGAACTGCAAGGTTGGTGGTTCATGCTCACCAGCTGCTCCTTGGAAACCCTGTACAGGTTCACTATGGGTCAGAATCGACTTGACAGCACTTAACAACAACAAAATTAGAAGCCAGCTGCAGCAAGGGCAACAACATGGCAATCCTGGTTTTGTCTGGAGATGTTGTTGTTGGGTGCAATCGAGTCGGCTCCAAACTCACTGTGACCCCATGCCCAATGGAAAGAAACGTTGCTTGGTCCTGAGCCATCCCCATGATTTGTTGTGGATCAGATCAGTGTGATTACAGGGTTCTTACTGCCCAATTTTCCAAAGCAGATTGCCAGGCCTTTCTTCCTAGTCTGCTTTAGTCTGGAAGCTTTGTTAGAACCTAATCAGCAGCATCATGGCAACATGCAGTCCTCCTCTGACAGAATGGTGCTGGCTGTGCATGAGATGCACTGGCCAGGGATCTACTCCATGCCTCTTACATGACAGGCGAGAACTGTGCCACTAACCCACATGTGTACATGTGGAAATACCAGGGCCTTACAGCTTTTTGCATCCACATGGAGACCAGGCACTGAGGCTACCACTGAACAAAATGGGCAAGCCCTAGCTAGACGCCTGTAGAACCTTGCATTATAATGGCAGGATGCAGAAAGTGAACAAATAACGCTGTATCATCCATCAGAGACTACAGCGGGATGACAGGGTGACAGGCAGAGGATGACTGGGGTAAGAGGAGCACTTGGGTGGCTGGTCTGGGAGGCCATTCAGGGAGGTGAACTTTGGACTGAGACTGGAAAAAACGGAAGACTCAGAGAAAGGATTGTAGAAATTTGCCAGTGAGTGCAAAGGGTCTGAGGTAGGAAAGAGGTTGGCATACTCCAGAAAGAAGCCAGGATAAGGCAGACTGGGGTAGCTGAAGTTGGAGAGATCAGAAGATTTGTTCCCCAAATGAAAACCTAAGTCGTCTTAAGCCACAAGGCAGCCATGTGGGTGCCCTGGTCCTGTGAGAAATTGTCATGGGCAGTATCCCAGGATGCTCTAGTAGCATAGTTGCTTCCTACTTACATGGGCACTGACCCCAGACTCAGAGCTGGCAAGGAATTTAGAGTTACTCTAGCTCAGCCCTCTCACCTTACAAATGAAGGAACAGAGGCCAAAAGAGATTAAAGTTCTTACCAGGGGAAAACATTCTAAGTGAGATCAAAAGGCAAATGATAAACTGGGAGAAATATTTGCAGTCCATATCATAGGTGAAGGGTCAATTTCTACTAAAAAGCTACTGGCCAATGGGGCTGGAGCAGAGTGAACAAGGAGAAAGAATGTGCTAGAACAGGTAGACAACAATTCAAACCTTGGATTGTGCCTGGCTGCCGAGGCTGTGGATACACGGGCAGGCTCATTCACAGCCCGGGAAAGGAGAAATGCTACTCAGCTCTCAGGCAGGCTAGCAGACCTGGTACAATGAAAACGTGTTTTTGTGGGGTGCTGTTGAATAGGTTCCCATTCATAGTGGCCCTGTGTACACAGAACAAATCACCCGCTTCTGCGCCATCCTCACAGCTGTTTCTAGGTTTGAGCCCATTGTTGTTGCCATTCATTGTATCGTTCCATTTCATTTAGGGTTCTCCTCTTTTTTTGCTGACACCCTACTTTTCCAAGCATGCTGTCCTTCTCCAGAGCCTGGTCCCTCCTGACAATGTGTCCAAAGAAAGTTTCTTCTTCATTGCTTCTAAGGAGCCTTCTGGCTGTAATTCTCCAAGACAGATTTGTTTGTTCTTCTGGTGGTGGTTGTTAAGTACCATGGAGTCGGTTCCGACTCATAATGACCCTGCACAGGGTTTCCGAGGCTGTGAATCTTTACAGGAGCAGAACGCCTCATCTTTCTCCCGTGGAACCGCTGGTAGTTTCGAACTGCTGACCTTGAGGTTGGCAGCCCGACTCATAATTTCTATGCTACCAGAGTTTTTCTGGTAGTCCATGATATGTTTAATTTTCTTTGCCTACACCATAAGTCAGAGGAGCTCTGGTAGCGTAGTGGTTACGAATCGGGTTGTGAACCTCAAGGTCAGCAGTTCGAAACTACCAGCTGTTCCACGGGAGAAAGATGAGACTTTCTGCTCCTGTAAAGATTTACAGCCTCGGAAACCCTGTACAGGGTTGCTATGAGTCGGAACTGACTCCACGGCATAACCCCACCACCACCATCATATCTTCACTCTTCCTTATTATTGAGTTTTTGTGAGGATATGAGGAGACTGAAAATACTTGGGCTGGGCTATGCTTCAGTATTCAAAGGGACATGTTTGCTTTTTAATGCTTTAAAGAGGTTTTTTTTAGTAGATTTTCTCAGTGCAATGTTATTTGATTTCTTGACTGGATTCCATGGTCTTGATTGTGGGCCCAAGTAAAATGAAACATTTGCCAACTTCAGTGTTTTCTCTATTTATCATGTTGTTACTTATTGATCCCGATGTGAGGGGTTTGTTTTTGTTTCTGTCTTGCAGTATAATCCATACTGAAGGTTGCATATTCTTGTTGTTATATACAATAAAGTCAGTTCTAACTCAGAGCAACACTGTATAGGTTTCCAGGGAGCAATTGATGGGTTTAAACCATCAACCTTGTGGTTAGCAATCCAGTGCTTATCCTACAGTGCTATACTAAGGCTAGTGTAAAATAAATAATTCAAACATTACTCTATATGTTCATGGATAAACAAACTGTTGTCTATTTAGACAATGAAATACTACTCAGCCATGAAAAAGGACAAGCCACTGCTCCATAGAAAAATGTGGGTGAATCTCACAGACATTCTCCTGAGCAGAAGAGAACTTACTATACAATTCTATTCATGTGAAGGTCTGGGTCAAGCAAAACTATCTGGTAGTTTTCTGGAACCAGCAATGGAGATAGAAGTTGGTGCAAAGGGGCGCAGGGAGTGTGGAGGAATGACTGAAGTGTTTTTATATCCTGATTGTGGTGGTGGTGTTCACATGGCCTAGATACTTATCAAAGTTCTTAAAATAGGTGGATTCCTTTTATTGTATGTAAATTATACCACGATAAAATTGATTTTAAAGATAAAAAATTTTTTTAAAGGCATAGCTGGAAAGTAACGATTGCTAGCCATAAAATAAAGGCTGGACAGAATAGATTGCTATCCATTCATTCTTTTGCCAAGCATTTGTTAAGCGTCTTCTATGTGCTAATGAAGAACCAACTGATGATGCAGTGGATAAGTGCTTAGCTGCTAGCCAAAAGATTGGTAGTTTCAACCCACCAGACACTCCATGGGAGACAGACGAGGCAGCTTGCTTCTATAAAGATTACAGCCTTGGAAACCCTGTGGAGCAGTTCTCGTCTGTCCTGCAGGACTCCGAATCAGCTTGATGGCAGCAGGTTTTCTATGTGCAGATGCCATAGCAAGTGCCAACCATCGTTTGTGCCAGAACATGGTGTAGCAGAGGCACTAGTTAATCATAACAGAAGTAGATCACCAGACCTTTTTTCCACAACATTGCCAGGTGGACTTGAAACAGTAGCCTTTCTGCTAGTAGCTCAACACAAACCATTTGTGCCTCCCAGGGACCCTGGCCCCTTTGTTAATAACCAACTCCCTTCTCACTTGCTTGTCATTGTTCAGATGGTATTTTTCTGAACACCAGTCTCAGGTATCAGCGTTGTTTTACTCAAACGTTTTTTTCCAACTTCCTCAACGTCCTATGTTTAGATCTAATAAAGAACTAATATTTGCAAATGTTTTCTCAGCCACTCCACATCTATGTGCTGGGCTTCCAAAGTGTCCTGGGTGGGAAACAGCGGCTATTTGCATTTAAGGGTGCCGCTCCTCAGATGGATGGCTTGTGTCTGTAGACTTTTCTCCTGCACCTGAATGAGCAGAGGAGCAGTTTCTCGGGTCATTATTTTAATACCCTACAAATGGAATCTCTGAAAATGTACTGCCTAAAAGGTGGTGTGTTGTTGTTATTAAGTGTCATCAAGTCGTTTCCAACCCATAGCGACCCTGTCTAGGGTTTCTGAGGAGCGGTTGGTGAGTTTGCATACTGACCTTTTGGTCTAGTGCTTACCTTGCAATGCCACACTAAGACTCCGAAAGGTGGTGTAGAGTTTCGCATTTTTAGAAAAGTTGATAAAGCCAAAGGAGAATTGAACTTTGCCAAGCCAGCAATGGCCCAGCCCTTCCCATTGGTGAGAGGAGATGTGACTTATCTGTCATTTGACAACATCTCCCTTCTCAGCCAAGCGGGAAGGAAGATGGGACCATCTAGAGGCATTGTCCTGGGCTAGTGGAGGTGGGAACTACATCGGATTGGGAGACCTAAATTAGCCTGCTCACTTCATTCCTCTTCCTTTCTGCAGATGCTTTTGATATTGCTGTACCACCTGGAAGTGGCACTGTAGTTTCCATAAAGCCCGGGATCCCAACCCTGCCAGTGAAGGCCTGTTATATTGTCTCTTCAAAAAAATACCAATCCACGTTGACCATCAAGTCTGGAGAGAGAGCAATCTTTGACTTTAGCTGCCAGAATCCAGAGAAACATTTTGTCATAGAAATCCAGAAGAATATTGGTGAGTGTGTACTTGAAAACTGTGTTTATATACATCTTATACTTGTCTCTGCTTATGAGGCTAGTGACATTGGATCTTTTCTAGAACTTGGTATAATTTCTGTTGAGCTCTTATGCAGCCAGGCACGATGCTAAGTGCTTGACGTGGATTAATTTAAGTCTCAAAACAGCCCTCTGGAAAGTTCACAAAGAGTAGCTTGCTAAGTAGCCTAGCTGATGAGTAGCAGTTAGGATGGGAACCCCGGTACACTGGGCTCCATAGTCTCTGCCCTGTATCCGGAGGCCACTCTGTTTTTCAGCAGAGTGCTGGAGAGAACTGTGAGTTACCCAGCTCCAGGGTCTCGGGGTCTCTGAAGGAGCCCTGGTGGTGCTGTTGTTAAGAGCTCAGCTGCTAATCAAGAGGTCAGCAGTTCCTACCCACCAGCTGTCCTTCCAGGGAAAGATGTGGCAGTAAGCTTCCCTAAAGATTTACAGGCTTGTTAAGCAAACACAGGGGATTATTACACGACATTGACGAGTTGCAAAGCACCTCAAAACATGGGTGGACCTAGAGGACATTATGCTGAGTAAAATTAGTTAATCACGAAAGGACAAATACTACGTGAGACAGACCACTATTGTGAAAAGTTAAGAGAAGATTTTCGTGCTAAATGAAACATTCCATGATGGTTACAGTGTAGGTGTAGGGTAGGGAGGAGGGGAGAAAAAATAATAAAGCGAATAGAGGTAAATCCTGTTAATTGATGGTACGTGGAGTAGATTGCTATCATTGCAGTAGTGACATTATTTTTTTAGTGAAATATTAATTTATTAAATGTGGCACTGATGATCTGTTCTGTAAACCTTCTCTCAATTCACAGTAAAAAGTTAAAAACAAAAATAAAACTTACAGCCTTGGAAGCCCTGTGGAGCAGTTGCACTTTGTCCATTCGGGTTGTTACGAGACTGAATCTTCTCCATAGCAACAGGTGGTGCTGTGTCTTAAATCTGCTAAAAAAAAAAAAACACACAACCACCACCACCTGGCTGATATGGAGCAAAAGTCACGGGATTTAAGAGGACTAAATAAACAGAAAGTTTAAGAGATAAGAGTAGCAGTATAGAAGAAGCAGCAGCTTTGGAGACTGGTTGGTCTGGATTTGGCTTCAAGCTTCAGAGCTATTGATCCCTTGACCAGATCACATGACTTTGTATGAGGTCCTGAAATGCTTTGTGCCTTTGTTTTCTGGTCTGTAAAATAACCATCACTGTACTACCTATAGGTTTGGTTGCTGTTGTTAAGTGCCACCGAGTTGGTTGTGACTCATAGCACCCCAGTACAGGGTTTCTGAGGAGCAGCTAGAGGGCTTGAATTGTCAGCCTTGTGATTCGTAGTCCAATGCTTATTGTACAGCCAGGAGTCGAGTTTCCCAGAAAGAAAATAATGGGTGGGAAGTGTTATTACTGTTAAGTGCCAAGTAGATTCTGATTCATAGGGACCTTGTATAGGGTTTCTGAGGAGTAGCTGGTGGGTTTGAACTGCCCACCTTGTGGTTCAGAGTCCAGGGTTGAAAGTATATGCCATAAGAATTCAACAAACTATACCTATTTGATATTGTTACTGTTACTCATAATTTGAGTTTGGGATTGGAGCTGGACATAGGAAACAATGATCAGACAGAAAAACTGATAATTTCCTAATCTGGTTAAATTGAGTATTACAAATAGGAATTAAAACATATAGTCACAGTAATGAGAACGCTATTGGTGACCAAATCAAAGCCATGTTGTTGTTGTTAGGTGTCATCAAGTCAGTTCCAACTCATATCAACCCTATGCATAACAAAATGAAACATTGCCCGGGCCTGCACAATCCTTATCATTATTGTTACACTTCTTCCCGATGCTGCTGCCACTGTGCCAGTCCATGTCGCTGGGGTCTTCCTCTTTTTCGCTGAGCCTCCACTTTACCAAACATAATGTCCTTCTCCAGGCACTGGTCCCTCCTGATAACATGTCTGAAGTATGAGAGAGTCTTGCTATCCTGTCTTCTAATGAGCACATGTCAAAACCATACACAGAGAGAATTTCTTTTAGTGCTTTAACTGAAAATAAATAAGTCAGATAGCCAAATCAGGAAGCAAGAAAAAGGATAAAATTAACCAAAAAAAAAGAGGAAGGAATTCATAGCAATAAAAGTAGAAATTAAAGTGTTAAAAAATATTTTTTAAAAACTACATTTGGTGCCACTCCTAAGTATATCCCCAAAAGACTTGAAAAACAGGAGCACAGACCATACTTGTACACCACTGTTCATTGGAGCACCACTGAGTTGCTGAAGGGTGGGTGGCAGCAACTCAAGTGTCCATCGGCAGATGAATGGATAAACAAAATACAGTATATACATGCAATGAAATATTATTCTGTCATAAAGAGAAACACAGTTCTGATACATGCTATGATATGAATAGATCTTGAAGACATTATGCTGAGTGAAATAAGGCAGACAAAAGAAGGAAAATATTGTGTGATCCCACTTACATGAAATATGTAGATTAGGCAAATGCATGGAGACCAACGTACATTCATAGTTACCAGGGGCTAGGCGTTAGGGTCCAATAACTTGACTTCTGCAGGTCTAACAAGACCTACTTGAGGTTGGTGCAAACAGTCCCCACAAACAAAAAGCAGCAAGTAGCAAGCAGTGTTTATTAAGCTATAAAAGTATACTTCTTCAAAGAGGAGAATTGGGCGTCTCTCGTGAGTGGCAGAGCGCTGGCTTTCTGCTCTTTCACTGCTTTTATAGTGTTTTTGACGCGTCTCCCTCAAGTTTAATTCTGATTGGTGTCAGGGTCTAGGTGACACATAGTCTTCATTTGCACCTTTTTTTGGTGGTCTGGCACTGCTCTATTTCTCAGAAGCTGTGCTGGCTGTTAGGTTCCTAGTCTGCCCCTAACATTAGGGGAAGGGAGAATGAAGAGTTACTGTTTATGAAGTTTTTGTTTGAGGTGATGAAAATGGTCTGGAAATAAGGAACACAGCATTGTGAATGTCATTAATATCACTGAATTATATATTTTAGAATAGCTTAAAAATAAAAATTTAATATGTGAAATTCAAAACCTACGAAAAATAAAGTGTCATAGATCCGTTAAAGGTTTTTTAAACTGTGTTCGATAAATAGATCTAAGATCTAGTTCTCTGAAAGACCAATTAAATAGACAAATCTCCAACTAGTGTGATGGAAAAAAGAGAGAGAGAAAATATATATGTACAACATTGAAAGTACCAAAGTGCATTTAATGACAAATAAGGAAGTTATTCCTAAAACCATAAGAGGCTTTGTACAAGGGTATGATATTAAACATGGAAATCTGAGTGAGATGGATGATTTTCTGGGAAAATTTAATGGGCTAGATTGGTTCTTGTCAGAAACCTAAATATATAAAAGTTGTTGTTGTTGTTGTTGTTCAGTGCCATCGAGTCGGGTCCGACCCATAGCGACCCTGTACAGGGTTTCCAAGGGTGTAGATCTTTACGGGAATAGAAAGCCTCATCTTTCTCCCGCGGAGCGGCTGGTAGTTTCGAACCACTGACCTTAAGGTTCGCAGCCCGATTCGTAACCACTACGCTACCAGAGCTCCCAAGAAGGAAATTGAAATAACGTCCATTATAGGAAACATTACAAATGAATTTGTAGAGGAGTTTTAAAAATTTCAAGATTCAGGTAAATGCTGTGATATTTAAGCCATTCTAGAGGAATTATAGTAAACTGTTATGCATGTGAAAGTTGGTCAGTGAATAAGGAAGATTGTAGAAGAATTGATGCATTTGAGTTACGGTGTTGGAGGAGAATAATGAAAATGAAGACTCCCATTGAGGTGAATTGGCATAGTGACAACAGCAGTTATCTCAAGGCTAATAACAATTGTGAGGATGGTACAGGACTGACGGTGTTTCGTTGTGCATAGGGTCACTATGAGTTGGAACCAATTCAACGGCACCTAACAAAAACAACAGAGGAGAACTGGCAGACTTCTATAAAACTTCAGATTGTAAATATCTTAGGGTTTGTGGGCCAATTAGTCTCTATCAGGCCTACTCAGCTGTGCTGTTGTAGTATGTAATCAGCCACAGACAATACATAAACAGGTAATAAATGTTTCCATAAAACTTTATTTATAATAAAAGGTAATGGGTTAGATTAGACCCCTGGGCTGTAGTTTGCTAATTTCCGTTCAGAACACAGAAAGAGGAACATTTCCCAGTCCCTTTTACAAGGCTTTTATAAACCTGATGCCAAAATTTTACACAGCATAAAAAGTTAAAACCATCGTTCATTCATTTATGACTATGCATATAAAAAATCCTCAATAAAATGTAAATGATCAAATCTAAAATGATTCAACATTAGCAAATTGGTTAATACAATGCTTTGCATTATTGGCCTGAAGAGGGAAAAAAAAATCTATGAATGTTCATGTAAGTAAATGATTTTTTAAAAATATTAATAGGAAAGTTAGTTAACCAAAAATCAAGAAATGTTTCCTTAAAACAATAAAATGCTTGCATATTTACCAGAAACTGATAATAAACACTATATTTAATAGATATAGAAGAATTACTAATAAAATAGGGAACAAAATGAGGTTTCCCACTATACATGTTGTTCTAACCAAGATAATAAGGCAAAGGGGAAAAAAGGCAAAATCAATAGAAAAAGAACCAATATTATTTTTATCCATAGATTAATATGATTATCTACAACCAAGTGAGAGTCAAAGAAAGTTATTAGAATAAGACACATCAAAATTATTCCAAACATGTGACTACCAGAGTCTTCAGGACTCTGAGACCAGAAGAACTAGATGATGCTGGCTCTTAAGACCAACTGCTCTGAAAGGGATCACGTTAGAAGGTCCCAGATAGAGGGAGAAAATGTGGACCCAAACTCAAAATTACAGAGCAAGCCCTAGATCACTGGTCAGAGAACTGGAGGAACCTGAGACCATGGCCCTCGACCCCCCTTCAGGGCTGGAAAGGAACTCACTCTCATGGCCCAATTTTCAGCCAAGCAGTAAATAAGTATATAGGGGGGACAACAACACTAGTAAGGTTTGCTCACCGTGGAATGTCAATTATTCAAAATCATAAGCGCTACATTTACCTAAGACAGAGTTGAGAAGGGGTGGGAATGTGGGTGGAATAGAAATAGGAACCACGGGGAGAAAGTGGGATAACTCTTGTTTCACGGAGGGGATTGCAGTCGCTGAAATGAAACAGTGTATGATTTGCTGAGTGTAAAACTGATAATCCTTTACTCTGATTATTTGCTTAGCATACAGATTGAAGAAGTATGGTGGCAGGATATAGCGCTGGCACATAACGTTTCCTAATTTTAAACCATTCAGTATTTCCTTGTTTGAAGGATTGCCTCTTGGTCTGTACACAGATTCTGCATAAGCAAAATTAAGTGTCCTGAAATTCCCTTTCTTTGCAGTGTTATCCATAATTTGTTATGTGTTTGGTATTCTCTGCTTGCAGCCAAGATCCATCTGACATCAGCAATGATATCTTCCATTCCACATCCTCTTCTGAATCTGACTTGAATGTCTGGCAGTTACTTGTCAGTGTACTGCTGCAACCATTTTTCAATTATCTTCAGTAACACTCCTTGTTGTGATATTAATGATATTGTTAGATCATATCCTCAATCTGTTGGATCATCTTTCTTTGGGATAGACACAGATACGGATCTCTTTTAGTTCATTGGCCAGGTATATGTCTAATGAATTTCCTGGCACAGATGAGTGCCCATATCACATATATTTGTTGAGATATCTCAGTTGGTTTTCTGTTGATTCCTGGAGCCTTGTTTTTCACAAATGCATTTAGTGCAGCTTGAGTCCATTTCTTCAATTCCATTGGTTCTTGATTATATGCTACCTCTTGAAATGGTTGGACATTGGCCATTTAAAAAAGTTTTTTTTGGTACAGCTATTCTATGGATTCCTTCTGTCATCTTTTGATGTTCCCTTCATTATTCAGTATCTGCCTGTGTTGTTGTTGTTAAATGCCGTCAAGTTGGTTCCAACCCACAGCAGTCCTACATAGGGTTTCCAAGTTGGTGAGCTTAAACTGCCGACCTTGAATTTCAAACCAACCTTGCAGTCCAGCGCATTAATCTGAAGTGCCACACCAATAGAATCCTTCGGTATGGTAAGTCGGGGCATGAATTTTTCTTCAGTTCTTTCAGCTTCAGAAATAATCAGTGTGCTCTTCCCTTTTTGGTTTTCTAACTCCAGATCTTTGCATATTTTGTTATAATACTTTATCTTCCTGAACCACCCTTTGAAATCTTCTATTCAACTCTTTTACTTCATCATTGCTTTCAAGACCCAAGTTTAGAGTCTAGTCTGACAACTATGATGGAGCTTCAAAAAGTTCATGGAATAATTCTGTTATCTTTTCATTTTATTTTTCCATGAATTTATGAAGTCCCCTCGTATGTTGATCTTTTCCCCCATTTTTTAATCACCTTTTGCTTTTTTTCATGTATGTTGTCCTTTATGTTTTCTTACAATTCATTTGGCCCTTGGTCATTAGTGTTCAGTGTGCCAAATCTATTGAAATGGTCTCTAAATTCAGGTGGGATATACTCAAGTTGTGGTAGCATAGTGGTTACAAATCAGGCTGCTAACCTCAAGGTCGGCAGTTCGAAACTAGCAGCCGTTCCATGGGACAAAGACGAGGCTTTCTGCTCCTGTGAAGATTTACAGCCTCGGAAACCCTGTGCAGGGTCACTATGAGTCAGAACCAACTCCACAGTACTTAAAAACAACAACAACATACTCAAGTTCATACTTTGGTTCTCTTGGACTTTTTAAAGAAAATTCTCTTCAGCTGCAGCTAACTTGCATATGAGTAACTAATGGTCTATTCTGCAGCCACCCCCTGGGCTTGTTCTATATAATGACATTATGCTTCTCCATTGTATCTTTTTACAGATGTAGTAGATTTCAGTCCTGTGTTTTCCATTCCAGTGAGATCCCATGTATAGTTGCTGTTTATGTTGCTGAAAAAAGCTATGTGCAATGAATGAGTCATTGGTCTTGCAAAATTTTATCATGTTCTGTGTGGCATCATTTCTGTCATAAAAACCATATTTTCTGGCTGATCCTTTTTGTTTCTAGCTTTTGGATTCCAATCACCAGTAGTTAACATTGCATCTTTATTACATGTTTGATCAATTTTAGACTGTAGAAGTTGGCAAAAATCTTCCAATTTTTTCATCTTTGACATTAGTGATTGGTGGGTAAAGTTGAATCATCGTCTTTCTTGTAGGCATCTGGATATTGTCCTCTCACTGACAGCAGTGTGCTTCAGGGTAGATCTTGAAATGTTCTTTGGAATAATCAGTGCAGCCTCATGCCTTTTCAACTTGTCATTCTTAATATAGTAAACCATCGAGATCAACAGCCCAAGGCTGACTCATATGAAGTCTCCAAACTTTTTACCAATCTGATAACCAACCCGGCTCTCTCTGTTCCTCTGCTGAGTTCAGTAATTGGTTGCATTGGCTCACCAGCCATGTTCACTGTTTTGGAGTTTATTAGGGATGTAATAGGTTACAACTCAGGATTGGGGAAGACTTGGGATACATTCTTCAATCAGGATAACCTCCATTCAACTGTACCACAAGCAGGCCTCTCTCTGGTCCCCCTGCTCTGGCTTTTGTGCATAGCAATTTAACTCTTGTTGCTAAATGCCCAGAGGCCTCGTCCTGACAGTGCTCAGCTCTCTTGTGCTCCATTGCTCAGTGATCCTATCTCCGCTGTCAAGTTCCTGGAGGCACCCCACTCCACCAGCAGGCTTTCTGCTCAAAGGTGCTCAGCTCCCTCTCTCCATGGATCAGCACACCCACTCCTTCATCTCCTCACAGTCTCCTGACTTCACGGCCTGCGCTGCTGCCATTTCTTGGCTACCGCTCTTGCTAGCTAGTGCCATCTCTAGTGTTAAAAGTTCGTTCTCTCTCTCTCTTTCTCTGTTTCCTGGGTCTAGAAGGCTTCCAGCACAGGGATCCTTTGTCCAAAGGACACTCTCCAGCTCTTCTTCTTGGTGGTGGTGAGGCACAACTCAAAAAGAAAAGAAATAGCAAAAACCACTCATTGATAATCAAAACATGGAATATATAAGAGAGGAGTCTAGGAAAAAAATTGGAAGTCACCAAAAATGAAATGGAATGCATATGTAAAATATATATGAAGTAAAATATAAAATTTTACTAAAAAACAAAAGAGACTTAAATAAATGGAAAGGTATTCTATGTTCCTTGGAGAAAAATGCAATCATGTTAAAGTGTCAACTCCCCCTAAATTAATATTATCAATTTAATTAAATTACAATTGAAATCCTGGTGAAGCTTTTACAGAACTGAGGTTGATGTTGGTCTACTTAAGAATCCAGTGGAATTGGCTGGTGCTTAAGGTATTCAACCTCTGACTTAGTTATCTAGTGCTGTTATAACAGAAATGTCATCAGTGGGGCCTTTAACAAACAAATTTATTTTCTTATAGTTTAGGAGGCTGGCTATAGGGAATGACTTTCTCTTTAGTTATTTAAAGTTTTCATACTGGACCGGAGACGTGGAGGTGTGCCAGCATTTTGATTCCACCTATCGGTATTCCCATCCCACCAATCAAGGCTCTTAGCAACAAATGGAAAGTGGATTTCCCAGTGTCACAGGCTGTGGGCAGAGGCAGGAATGGCAATCAGGGCTTTCTGATTCCGGGTCCTTGGTATGGAATTAGTCAAAATCTTTAGGGAATGGGTACAGGCATGCTTATATTTTAACCGTCTTCCAGCTAATTCCCGTATGAAACTAGGACTGCTTTTATAGGGTCACCACATTATTCCTCTTGAGCATAAACCCCAGCAAGGACCAATCAGCAGCACTCTGGGCACATTTGAGGTGTGGATAGAAGGCTCCTTGAGGCCAGGAGGAGAGAGCTGATTTGATAGAACTAACCAAGTTTCCATGAGTTGCTAAAAATCGTGAGTTACTGTATTCATGATCCCAAAGCCACATTAGTCCCCACATTATCTAACCTGGTTTTATAGGGTAGGCAGTACAGTGCGTTGGTGAGAACACAGGTTGACCAAACACAGGTGAGGTTTTGCCCCAGGTTGTCGTCTGCTGCATATCTTGGCATTGCAGATTCCAAAGCTATTTTGCAAAAATGGCATCGATTTCAATTGTTGAGACGGCAAATGTTTTGCTGCCAATATATTATCACAATTTTAAAAAATATGTCTGTAATCCATTATTTCTACTATAGACTATTTTAGTGACATTACGGTAAAATTTTAATGTTCAGTAATAATATGCTTAATTACATTGTAAAGATCAGTACCTTATTTTACAAATCAAATAATTTTTTTCAACTTCACACAAAAGAGAGAGAGAGAGATGTTGAGCATGAATGAGCTCAGAGGTCCTGTGTGTCTCTAAAATCCTCCCATGATCCCTTTCAGGTTGGCAATATGAAAACACCCCAATTGAGCAATAATAAAGATCCACCAGATTATTATTACAGTGACCAGAATCTGTGGACACTCAGATTTACTGTTTCGGACAACAAAAACCTTTGGCATTAGTTGCCAGCTTTCTGTTAACCTCTTCCACATACTTTCCTCATCTTACTTTCCTGGCATTTCTCTCTTTGTTTTGAAAGACTCAGGAAACAAAGCACATCAAAGATGTCATTAACCGCTAGCCTTAAAAAGAGAAAACACAACTGCAGGGGTAATAAAATGTTAGCATTAAAGCCCAGAGGCAGAAAGACAACTGTACCACTCAACTCTAGGCATCAGTGGGACTGTACATTCAGAGAGCACTCTGTGTTGAAGTGTGTTTTGTGGGGAGACTAGTGTTAGAAGGTGGATCTTGGCACTATGCCCTAAAAATTGTGAAACAGTGACACAGAGTACAGGAAGTAGAATATTCTAGAGCATGGACTCTCCATTGCAAAGGGTCTTCCTCTGGTTACCAGAAAGATCTGATGAGAAGCCTCCTAGCTGGATTCTAGCAGTTTAATATGGAAAACACAGTAGTTAGGAGGTGTCTAAGGTCAGGTTCTCTCAGAGCTGGAGACAAGGATTCTCGTGTAAGTCATTTATTCAAAAAATGCCCTTAGCAGAAGGAGGTGAGCAGAACAGAGCAAAATGGCAAAACAAAACTGTGATATTGGGTGATTTACCACAGCCTGATCCCTTGGGGAGCTCTGGAATATATATGGCATCACTAGGTTATATCACTTGAAGCAAATAAGGTAGACTTTTTCACTCCTAAGTTAGTTCCTGACTATAGGCTATCCCTAGGGATGGAGATGAGGAGATGGTGAACCTTCTAGGATTTTCTGAACCAGGGCAGCTCCGCCTGAATGGAGGCACTTCCCCAAGAAGGGTGTATCTATCAGCCATTGGCCACCAATACTCATGGAAGCTGGGATATAGGGGGGGCCCACTGGTGTGGCAGTATGGGTTAATGCGCTCTAGACTGCACAATTAATTTGAACTGCAAAGTTGGACGCTCAAGCTCACCAGTCACTCCTTGGAAACCCTCTAGAG
This sequence comes from Chrysochloris asiatica, assembly GCF_000296735.1. NCBI lineage: Eukaryota > Metazoa > Chordata > Mammalia > Afrosoricida > Chrysochloridae > Chrysochloris > Chrysochloris asiatica. The sequence continues at coordinate 196,869 of NW_006409159.1, forward strand.
GGTCGCTATGGGTCAGAACCAACTCGATGGCACTTTACAACAGCAACAACTGGGAGGGTGCTGTGGGTTAATGTGTCAGACTGCAAAGTCATGTGAACTGCACAAGCTCACCAGCTGCTCCTCGGAAACCCTATACAGGGTCGCTATGGGCCAGAATCGACTCGACGGCACTTAACAACAACAATAACAGGTAAAGTATCTCCTATAGACGTCCTGGTGTGGTGCTGTAAGATAAATACTAGACTATAAGTTGGTTTGAACCGCAAAGTTGGTGGTTCAAACTTACCAGCTGCACCTCAGAAACACTATGCAGGGTTGCTATGAGTCAGAACCAACTCAGCGGCACTTAACAACAGGGGGCTGAGGGGGAAACATGGGGCCCATGACCTTTTAGCATTTATGATCATAGTTGCTTTTGTGATTGTGTTTCAGACTGTATATCAGGCCCGTGTCCTTTTGGGGAGGTTCCACTCCAGCCCTCAACATCCTCATTGCCTGCCCTCAACAGAACTTTCATCTGGGATGTCAGAGCTCGTAAGAACATCAGTCTAGAGCTGCAGTTTTCCACTCCCTACCTGAGGCAGATCGGACCAGGCGAGAACTGTCTGCATGGAGCCACCTACTCCATCAGTGGCCACATCGATGCCACCGTGGTCAGGATTGGAACCTTCTGCAGCAATGGCACGGTATCACGGATCAAACTGCAGGAGGGAGTGAAAATGACTTTACATCTACCATGGACAGACAAAAGAAATGTCTCTGGTTTCAGCATTGCAAACCGGTCATCTATAAAACGTGAGCATGCCGTTTCCCTCCCTGCTGTTGGATTGGGCTGAGTCATACAGCACTTCCATTGTTCTAGGTCAAAAGTGGTAGCATGGCAGCAATACTTAAATATTTGCCTTAGGCTGGTGCTCTAAAGAAGCAGAACCAATGAAGCTTATATCTGTACATATAACAAGAGGTTTGTATCAGGGAAATGGCTTACATAGTGGAGAGGTGGGCACATTCCAACTCCATGGATCAGATGTCAGATTGAAGGCACCTAACTCATATAGTTGCAGGGTTAATGACCTCAAGATCAGCAGGTCAGATGACAGGCAGGTAAGATGGCAGTGTGCTAATAACTCCCAGGATCAATAGGCAATGGAGCAGGCCACTGGCTCAAGTCCAAAGAACCAGAGGTTGGATGACGAGTCAGATGCAGGATCCAGAGCTTTGCCCAAGTGTTCATTATACTGGAAGCAGACCACATCCCAGAGGAAACCTTCAACTGATTAGCTGTTCATAGCAGATTTAATCATAGAGGTTTCTACATCTTAACTGCCAAACCACTGAGAATCCTGCCTTTGTCAAATTGACACAAAACCTTCACTACCAGAATACCTTAACAATCACATCAGTAAGAGATGTGGCTTACTCATTCCTAGTGCATATTCCCTTCTGTTACACATGGGGTTGCCACTCTTTCTTTGTTCTAAGTGCATGTGAGCTTTGTTTGCAAAGAATAAAATGAAACTGGTTTTACAGACCCACCTCGAGTGCACCATTTCTAATTCCTTTTTCCTGTTCTGTGTCTTACACATTTTCTATATCTGTATCAGTGGTGGGCCAGAGTCCATCAACACCTTCAGAGTCCCTCACACCCAGTCATGAGAAATGATTTCTAGATGCTCAGGAATTTTTCGAGCTGATGTTAACTAGAGCCATTATTAAGAATAAAATAATTATTGAATAAATGATATTAAAAGCAGAGGTGATAACTACTCAGAACTCCTCATGTCCTAGTTATCTTTCTGCTATCTCTGCTTTGTGAAAGGAGTCCTGATGATTAACTGAGTTATCTGCTAACTGTTGTTAGGCACCATCGAGTCCATTCCAACTTACAGTGACCCCTACGTACAACAGAGCTAAACACTGCTTGGTCCTGCGCCATCCTCACAATTGCTGTTATGTGTGAGCCCATTGTTGTTGCCACTGTGTCAGTCCATGTAATTGGTAGTCTTCTTTTTCGCTGACCCTCCATTTTTCCAAGCATGATGTCCTGCAGAGTCTGGTCCCTCCTGATAATGTGTCCAAAATGCAAGAGATGAAGTCTCACAATAGTCACTTCTAAGGAGCATTCTGGCTGTACTTCCTTCGAGACACTTTTGTTTGCTCTTCTGGTAGTCTGTGATACTTCCAACATTCTATGCCAACACCGTAATTGAAATGCATTCATTCTTCTAAGGTCTTCCTTATTCACTGCCCTACTGCTAACTGAAGAGTTTGCCATTGGAACTCATGCAGCAGCTCCGCAGAAGAAAGGACTTGTAGATCTCCTTCCTTAAATATGGTTGTTGTTGTTAAATGCCTTCATGTTGGTTCTGACTCATAGCAACCCTGTGTAGGGCTTCCAAGGAGCAGCTGGTGAGCTTGAACTTCCAACTTTGTGGTTCAAACCAACTTGCAGCCCAGTGCATTAACCCTCAGTGCCGCACCAGGACTCCTTAAAGATTAGAGCCTAGGAAACACGAAGAGGTTGTTCTACTCTTGTCACATGAGGTCTCTATGAGTCAAAAATCAACTTGACAACACCTAACAACAACAACATGCTGCTTTTTTTGTTTGTTTGTTTTCTTTATACACTATTTTATTACGTTCTTGATCAGTGGAAACTGCTTACACAGAAGATTAGGTTCCCATTTGACAATTTCGACTCATTGTGACATTAGGTACTCTTTTCATAATATGTCAATGTTCTGTTCACATCCTGGTGGTTCTGTTTCCAGTCCTCTCGTTTCCCTGTCTGCCGATCTTCTAACAGCATGATTCTTAAGGTTATTTCGATCTACTATATCTGTGGGCTGGTTGTTGTTGTTAAGGGCCTTCGAGTCGGTTCCGACTCATAGCAACCCCGTATAGAGTTTCCATGGAGTGGCTGGTGAATTTGAGCCACCGACCTTGCGGTTCAGTGCATTATCCCACATTGTCACACCAGGATCCATCTGTGGGGTAGAGATGTAATGATGTGTTACTATACATCTCTCCCCTACTCCACATCCATTCATGCCATGTGGGTAACTTGGAATCAGCGTGTTGAAGTTGAGAGATGCTACAGGGCAGGGTTCGTTTTATTTCAATGAGGTTATTAAACAGTTACTCATACACCACAGATATATTCTCATTACCAACTTGTGTTTTGGATATAAACATGCCATGCCATGATTTTACTTAAATCCATTAAAGAAGAAAGATTCCATTCTTCTGTGGAAAGGATATGAGAATCACCATGATCTTTTTTCTCACGCCCACCTCTCAACCATGAGTGACCAGGGCAAGGTCTAATCGCCTTTTGTTCTTTCTGGTTTGTTTTGTTCCCATTAGGACTGTGCATCATTGAGTCTGTGTTTAACGGTGAAGGCTCGGCAGTCCTGATGTCTGCCAACTACCCAGGTGGTTTCCCTGAAGACGAGCTCATGACATGGCAGTTTGTCATCCCCGCGCACCTGCGGGCCAGCGTCTCCTTCCTCACTGTCAACGTCTCCAACTGTGTGAAGAAGGAGGAGCGGGTTGAATACTACATCCCGGGCTCCACCACCAATCCTGAGGTGTTTAAGCTGGAGGACCCCCAACCTGGGAACATGGCTGGGAACTTCAACCTCTCCCTGCAGGGCTGTGACCAAGATGCCCAGAATCCAGGGATCCTCCGGCTGAGGTTCCAAGTCTTGGTCCAGCACCCACAAAATGAAAGCAGTAAGTAACGCACCACTTTCCTTTCCCTCCGCCTTCAGCACGTTCCTTCTGGCTAACCGGCTTAGCGGGAGCTTTCCTTCCTATTTTGTATTGTGGCTTCTGGAAAACATGGACTTTGCACCCTCTCAGAGTTTCAGGGGGTGGGTTGCTAAGCAGTGTGATGGGCCCATTGGTTACTGCCTGGCAGGAGGTTTCTTTCCAACATGATAAAGAACAGGCAGGATCTCCCATTCAGGGTACAGTTGTTATCGTTAGCTCCTGTTGGAGTCCTGGTGTGGCGTTGTGGGGTAATGCACTGGACCACAAGGTTGGTTTTAAACCTAAAGGCGGGCAGTTCAAATTCACCAGCTGCTTTTCGAAAACCCTATACATGTTCATTGTGAGTTGGGATCAACTCGATGGCACTTACCAACAACAACAGCATTGAGCTGGCACCAACTCATGGCCATCCCAGATAAAATGGAATGAGATGCTGCTCATCCTGGTTCAGGATGCTAAGCTGTTTTTAATCAAGATATTGGGAGATTATATCCTAGAGTCCTGGTGTGGCGCTGTGGGCTAATGCATCAGACTGCAAAGGCATTTGAACTGTAGGGTCGGTGGTTCAAACTCATCAGCTGCTCCTTGGAAACCCTATACAGGGTTGCTATGGGTCAAAATCGATTCAACAGCACTCAACAACAATGTCCTAGGTCTCATATCTGTCCCTACAGTGAAAATCAGGATGTCACCAGCTTCATTAGCAATGATAACGAAGAGTCTCCTATTGACTGAATAGGCATTGGTCATGGGCATGCATGTATGCCAAGCACCATGCTAAACATGCCACTTGCCCAATCTCAGATAATCCTCTTTACAGTCTTGTAAGTTGAGTGGAAATGATCTTCAATTGCTGGGAAGAAATTAGAGGTCCAGAGAGGATGTGGAACCAGCCTAACATCACACAACTTGTCAGGAATTTAGCAAGCTCAAGACCCAGAATCTGTGGTCTGTATCATACAGGACTCCAAGTAGGTTGATGAGAATCAGGCTGAGCATTGTTCCTCAAACAGTTACTAAGGTGCCAAGAGCCTAGAGAAGGGGCGTCAGGGCCAGGACCGTGGTGAAGTTAGATAGTCAGGGTGCAAAGTACACGGAGGTACTAACTCTCAGGTGCCTCACTTGGAAGGAAGAAGATATTCACTCTCTGGGTCCTGTAAGTACAAGATCAGCCCCTGAGAGTGGTGCCTCCTTAAATTTTTCACCTTGGCAACTACCCTTGCCTCACCCTGATTTGGAAGGGAATGATATGGATTTTGAGATAAAAGGCACAGGATGAGTTAAGAGTGGTTGTACCTGACTGAGGTTCATCTATGAATTGGAGTCTGTGAGGAGTGACTTGTGACAAATGGCCTTGGACCAGGACATTTCTGGTGTGTGCTTAGGGTGAGATATGCCCAGAGGGCTGATTTCTTGGTTGTTGTTGTTTTTATTATTATTAACTTCTGGGAAGTAGGCAGAGCCTGGCAGAAATATTAGGTGTGGAATGGCTTATTGTTTATTTTCATAGGGCTGATAAACATTTATAAGTGACAATGTGGGACCCACCCAAGGGTTTGCCCCACAGAAGCTACCTGGGGAATGCCCCTCAGCGCCTGTTGGGAAACTGCAGCCCCGCCTGCCCATGTGTTCACCCAAGGCCTCTTCCCTTCCTCGTAACTATGCTGGAGGAGTAAGTTTTTAAGGCAGTACTCTATAAATCCCCAGAGTCCTGGTGCAGCACTGTGGGTTAATGCATCAGACTATAAAGCCGTTTGAACGGCAAGCTCACCAGCTGTTCCTCAGAAACCCTATATAGGGATCACTATGGGTTGGAACCGACTTGATGGCACTTCACAACAACAACATATAAATGCCCACTGAGAGAGTTTTGTAATTCTGCTGTCATAATCTGTGACCATAGTTTGGCCACAGACCTCTTAGATTTTAAGGTTGTATGGAAAACAGCCATGAAAGACTTTGGAAATGGAGTGGATTTAGGTTTCAGAAGATGGTGGGATTCTGGTGAACTGATTCGATTTCCTGTAATCAGATTGTTAAACACGCTATTACACTGGTGTCAAGAAGCAGGTGGATTTAATGGGTATTTTTTGCAGAGGGGGATTTAGTTTTGATTTAAAGAATGATTAACTGCAGCTTAGTGTTATTGAGAGCGTTCATGTAAAATATGGTTTGCACTTTTTCTAGAAAAATGAGTGGACTTGGCCAGGAGGAACATCTTTGGGAATAAAGTTAGGTTGGGCTGAACCTTAGAAAGCTACCATTTCTGTCAAGTCCCTGGGGCACAGATGGTTTGCAGTGGGTTACTGTCATAGTTTTAGCACCATAACTCAAAAGCATCGATCTTTCTATGGTCTTCCTTATTCACTGTCCAGCTTTCACATGCATATGAGGTTATTGAAAATACCATGGCTTGGGTCAGGCACACCTTAGTCTAAAGCTGACATCTTTGCTCTTCAACACTTTCAAAAGGTCTTGTGCAGCAGATTTGCCTAATGCAGTACCTCATTTGATTTCTTGACTGCTGCTTCTGTGAGTGTGGATAGTTGATCCAAGAAGAATGAAGTCCTTGACAACTTCAGTCTTTTCTCTGCCAAACTTCGTGTCTCATACTTCGGACATATTGTCAGGAGGGACCAGTCACTGGAGAAGGACATCATGTTTGGTAAGGTAGAGGGTCAGAGAAAAAGAGGAAGATGCCCCAGTGAGATGGATTGGCGAAATGGCAGCATCAGTGGACTCAAGCATGTCAACAATTGTGAGGTTGGCCCAGGACCAGGCAGTGTTTCGTTCAGTTGTGCAGAGGGTCACGATAAGTCAATACCGACTTGATGGCACCTAACAACTACAACAACTGTCATAGTTTTCCCCAAATACCATGTATGTTTTGTTGGGGGCGGGTGAACCACACATCCTTCTCACATGTTAGTTTATTTGTGCTAAAAGGAGCTCTGGTAGCACAGTGGTTACGAATCTGGCTGCTAACCTCAAGGTCGGCAGTTCAAAACTACCAGCTGTTCCATGGGAGAAAGATGAGGCTTTCTGCTCCCATAAAGATTTGCAGCCTCAGAAACCCTGTGCAGGGTCACTATGAGTAGGAACCGACTCCATGGTACTTAACATACACATTATGGGTCCTGGTGTGTGCTGGACTGCAAAGTTGGTTTGAACCACAAGGTCAGTGGTTCCTGCTCACCAGCCGCTCCTCAGAAACCCTATATAGGGTCATCATGGCTCGGAACCGACTCGAAGGCACTTAATGACAACAATACACGTTATGTGAGTGGGCATGTTAAGTGCAGAAAACACAGTAAACCAAAGGTTGGCAGTTTGAATTTACCCAGCAATTCCTCAGAAGGCTTAGTGATGTGTTTTCAGTCAAGCAGGTGCTCAGGAGCACAGTTCTTCCCTGAAACACATGGGTTCCCCATGAGTTGGAATTGACTCAAAGGCAACAGGTTTGGTCCAGGAACCCAGCCAGACCAGATCCCTCATGACCCTCAGCAGAGCCTGACTACAGTAGGTCCAGGCTACAAAGTCAAAATACTAGTAAGTTCTGAATGTGGGTAGCAGGCAGATGTTACCTTGAAACTACTTGTCTATCTAAAAACAAAACAGAAAACCCTACAATTAAACTTTTCTCTACTTCACTAAAAAATATCAAGTGGGTTCAAATTAAGCCCAGAGGATTCCCACGGGAAAGATTTTTCCATGATTTGACCTCAAGCATCCTAGGTTTTAAGATGGACAATGTATGGGCTGTCCATGAAGAGCTGACAGAGCCAGCTGTGACCGTGTGTGCTACACTGATGATTTATGCATTTCACAGTGTGCAGCTCTGTGATGTCCAAGAGCTTGGTCCATGTTTGCCTCTGCCAAACACATCTTGTGTTTATTAAGTGCTCTATAATGCACTCTCTTCTTTTCTTTTGTGAAAGTATAAGATTACCACCTCATATCAGGTAGTATTACACTTTGTTTCCTGGAGTTCTCAAATTAATTGTGGTCTCCAATTCACAATAAAAAGTTAAAATAATAATAGTAGCAACTTTGGTCTTCTTGGAGTTTGAAAGTCACACAAGAAGAGAGTAAGTGATCCCATTTGATTCACACAGCCTCTTTTGCTTTTTATAATGGAATTGCCAGAAGATTTAAATCGAGTTGCTTCCAACCCATAGCGACCCTGTATAGAGTTTCCAGGGACCAGCTGGTGGGTTTGAACTTCTGAACTTGTCGTTCACAGTCCTGTGCTGACCCTACAGTGCCACCACACGAGGAGTCCAATAATGATTATATGAGTTATTAATATTTTGTCTGTTTATTCTTTAGTGGGAGCAGGCTGCTAGTCTAATGCGTTATGCATCCTTCTCTAACTTTTGGGAGATACATTTAGTTGCTTTGAGAATATTAGATGCTCCAGTGTCTTCAAACCCCCTGGTTTCTGGTGTGTCTCCAGCATGTCACACAGGATGCTCAGGTAATAATTTTGGATAAATACTGACTGTAGAAGCAGCTGCCTTGTGTGGCTCCTAGAATTTTCAGATGCCACTTAGAGCCCTTAATTAGTTGTTGATTGTTTATTTCAGTTTCTTTATTTTAGTAACTCATTCTGAGTATTTAATTTACCCTTCCAAAATTGGTACTTTTGCTTTGGACTTAGTCCTATGAAGCCCATTTCCTCTGGAAAGTAAGACGTTTGTTTATAGATACCATAAATAATGATGAGGGGTCTTTATGAAATGTCAGTCCATAACCTAGTCTCTTCAAAAGTTTCCAGTGTAGTTTTGAAATAGTGTAAAAGTAACTCTCAAAAAATGAAGTTTTTTTTCATATTTGTTTGTTTGGTTTTTTTTCCAGGGAAGGGGACCTTTTTAAACCTCAAGCACATATAGGCTTCTTCATATTGTAAAGAGAATACTGTCTAATTCCAAGGCAGGAAACCTGTGTCCAGATCACAGATCTGCCTCTTTATCAGCTGAGAAACTGCAGGCAATGAATGGGAACTTCACTGTGACTGCCCCTTCTCAGCATAAAATGATAACTACACCCACAGTTTCCATAAGGCAACACATCAACGCATACAGTCAATACTGAGTAAAAATCAGTGTTGTCTTTCCATAGATTTAGGGATGTTGATGGTGATGTTGACCCTTTCTGCGTCCCACTGTGAGAGGTGAGGGCTGCACACGTTCATCCTGCTGTCCATGAGGAAGTCACATAGATCAGTATTCCTTAGGCAGCGTGGGAATTTATTGCATCTAGCCCTCGAGTTACTATTTTGAGATCCAACCAAAAGCAGAGTGGAAGAAAGGCAAATCCAATGACTGGTGAATGGAACATGTGTGCCAAGGAGAAAGTGGTAATGACGAGTACTATTGCAGAGAACCAGTGATGGAAGGACTGACCTACTCCAGAACCGAGACTCTTTTTCTCAGCAAAGTTCACTCTCTGTCCCAGTTGTACTGCTGAGTGCCTCATCACAGGACTCCTGATTATATTATATAGTAACTCTCGGTTAATAGTTGTTGGTAGGTGCCATCAAGTCAGAACCGACTCCTAGCGACCTTATGCACACCAGAATGAAACACTGCCCGGTCCTGTGCCAACCTAACAATCCTTGCTATTTCAGAGGAAATAACAAACTATCAAATCACACTACCCTTTCATGCTCACTAAAATGGCTAAGGATTCCCGGGGTGGTAATAGTTAATACACTCAGGATGGAAGCTTGAGCCCACGCAGAAGCACTTCAGAAGAAACGTCTGGCAGTTGGCTTCCAAAACAATCAGCCATTGGAAACTGTATGGAATACAGTTCTACTCTGATGCATGGGGTTGCCGTCAAGCAACTTGATGGCAACTAGTTTTTAATACTGAGAGAGAAAAAAAAAAGGGGAACTGCTTTGGGTCCCATGCATTAGCTAGCTGTGAGACTTTGGACAAGTTACTAAACCTCTCTAAGCATCAAGTTTGTGTTTTAGAAAATGGGGATTCTGAAAATCATATTAACTCAACAAATTCAAACTGTGAACTTTTCCAGGGAAAGGACCTCTTATTGTTACATCCCAACAAGGTAGTAGAGTGTTGGGCATAAAACAGGCCCTTTGTGTGTGTGTTTGAGGAAGTGTTGCCACACAAACCAACACTGACCAAATTCAGTGCACCTCTAAAGCACGTCAACAAACAGCTTCATCGGGCTTGGTGGCTCAGACTGTCACCTTGAAAGTGAAAGTGAAATGGCAGCTTTCCTTGTGGTTTTGTCACCCTAAGTGACTCACTTGAAACTCAGCCCCACAATTGCTTGTCTAGTCAGTGCAGCCACCCGGTTGGAGAATAGAAAGCTGAGGTCCATGAAGCAAGCACTGCATCACAGAAGGAGCACAAGCATTGTCATCCAAATGATAGGGACTTGAATTTCCTTGCCTTAGTTTCCCTACCTTTCAAATGGTAGCTTCGCTGCTAACTGAAAAGTTGTGAGTCCACACCAAGGTGCCTTAGAAGAAATGCCTGGCAGTCTGCTGAAAAGTCGGCCTATGGACAAACATGAGTCTCTACTACTCTGACACCACAATTACGACTGCCAACTGCCTTCAAAGGGATCACAGTAGACGGCCCTGGATAGAGTGAGAGGAAAATGTGGAACAAAACTGAAAATTATAAAAAGACCAAGCCTACTGGTGCCATAAAGACTGGTGGAACCCTCCCAGTATGGCTCTTGGCTCTGTAAATCTTCACCCAACTCAACAAAAAGTAAAAAACAACAACAACAAAACTAAACTAAAAAGCAAAATCGAAAAAAAAGAAAGCCCTATAGAGCACTGCTCAGCTGTGTTCTGACACACATTGGGTCACCATGAATTGGAATTGACTGTGGACACTGGTCAGGAGCTCTGGTAGCATAGTGGATACGAGTCGGGCTGCTAAGTCATATGGTCAGCAGTTCGTAACTACCAGCAGTTCCACGGGAGAAAGATGGTGCTTTCTGTTCCCGTAAAGATCTACAGCCTCGGAAACCCTATACAGGGTCGCTATGAGTCAGAACCGACTCCACGGCACGTAACCACCACCACCTTGAAAACTGATAATTAATTACACCTGCTATGCAAGATTGTATTTTTGTTTTGAAATAGTCACTACTGTTTAGGGAGCATTAAACATGCTACCCTGTGAACTGCAGACCATGTTTCATTGCTTTGGTCAGTGTAATGTAAGCAGAAAGGAACGTGCCACTTCTGAGTAGAAACCTTCACACTTATTTTCAAGTTGTGTCATAAGACCAGTGTCATGCATCGCTCCAAAATACATGTCAGTTTGGCTAGACCATGATTCCCAGTGTTAGGTGATTTTCCTCCATTCTGTGATGTGCTGTAAATCCTATCTGCCTCTAACAAATCTTCATTATTATGCTTTAGTAAAGAGGAGTTAGGAGTCCTGGTATGGTGCTGTAGGATAAGCGCTGGGCCACTTACCATGAGGTTGGTGGTTCAAATCCACCAGCTACTCCTTGGAAACCCTAGACAGGGTTGCTATGAATCTGAACAGACTTGACGGCACGTAACAACAACAAAAAGAGGATTTAAAGTGGATGCAGATCAAAAACTATGTGTAGTCTTTAGCATGGATTACACATCAACATAAAGAAATCAAAAGTTGTGCCATAACTAACCAATAAGCAATATCGTGATAAACAAAAAACAATATTGAAGTTGTCAAGGATTTCATTTTACCTGGATCCACAATCGGTGCTCATGGAAGCAGCAATCAAGAAATCAAATGAGATATTATTGTGTTGGGCAAATCTGCTGCAAAAGACCTCTTTGAAATGTTTAAAAAGTAAGCATGTCACTTAGAAGACCAAGGTGCACCTGATCCAAGCCATGGCATTTTCACTAACTTCTAATTATGCTTATAAAAGCTGCACAGTGACTGAGGAAGACCCATGAAGAATTGATGCATTTGCGTCATGGTAATGGTGAGGAATATTGAACCTACTGTGAACGGCCAGAACAATGAACAAATCAGCCAGAATGCTCCTTAGAAGCAAGGATGGGGGGACTTTGTCTCATGTGCTGTGGACGTGTCATCAGGAGGGACTGGTCATGATGAAGGACATCATGATTGCTAAAGCAGAGGGTTAACACTAACAGAGGAAGGACTCTCAGTGAGAATCAGTGACAGTGGCTACAACAGTGACCTCAGACATAGCAACAATTTTGAGGGTGGTATAAGGAGCTCTGGTAGCGTAGTGGTTACGAATCGGGCTGTGAACCTTAAGGTCAGCGGTTCGAAACTACCAGCCGCTCCGCGGGAGAAAGATGAGGCTTTCTACTCCCGTAAAGATTTACACCCTCGGAAACCCTGTACAGGGTCGCTATGGGTCGGAACCGACTCAACGGCACTTAACAACAACATAAGACCAGGCAGTGTTTTGAGCTGTTGTTTATAGGGTCACTATGAGTCACAAGTGACTTGCTGGCACCCCACAACAAAGAGGACTGAGTTATGTTTTCTGTATTAATGAGAATGGATTAGGTTGGGATAAGCCAGCCCTTTTGCCCTTACTCAGGGCATGGCCCTGGTTTTCTATAAGGAGAGTTTTCCTAGGGTGTGGCCAGCCTCACTTTTCATCTTTGTTGCTCATGTTAGGTGCCCTTGCATTGGTTCCCCAAGTCATAGAACAAAACACTGCCCAGTTCTGTGTCATGGGCATTGATTGTGGAGCCAAGTAAAATGAAATCTTTGACAACTTCAGATTTTTTTCCTTGTATCATGATGTTGCTTATTGATCCAGGTGTGAAGACTTTAACTTTTTTTTTATGTTGAGGGTAATCCATATTGAAGGCTTTGATGTTCATGACGAATTGCTTCAAGTCCTCTTCCTTTTCAGCAAGCAAAGTTGTGTCATCTGCATATCACCTGTTGTTAATGAGTCTTCCTGGAATCCTGATGTCAAGTTCTTATCATGTAATCCAGCTTCACTGATTGTTTGCTTCGCCTCCTGACTGAATAGTGTGATGAAAGGCTTCAACACTGACACCTCCCTTTCCTGATTTTAAGCCATTCAGTATCCCCAGGTTCTATTCAAACCTACTGCCTCTTGATCTATGTGTAGGTTCCTCTTGAGCACAATTTAGTGTTCTGGACTCTATTCTTCGCAATTTTATCTTTCCATAGTTTGTTATGGTCTACACAGTCAAATGCAGGGTCCTAAGTCAACAGTAGAAAAAGTCTAGAAGAAATGTAGTTTACTGTACAAAGCCTCTGGTATTGGCAGCAGCAAAGACCTCCAGAACTAAGGACAAAGGTGGGGTAAAAGTAGAAAAGCCACTAGAGTCTTGGATTCTTTCTTTGACACAAAGCAGCCAGGCAGTGGCCCTTCCCCAGCCAACAGAAGCTAGAAGTTTATTCACTGGAGAAGCTGAGACAGGTTTTGGACCTGAAATATTGTGGGTGGAGGAACTATGAAAGAAAACTGATGTACTACCAGTAAGTCCTCATCCTTCATCCTGTATATATGTGTCCTCCATTTGGTGGCTGTCGTGTTCTTCTCTGAGGGACTCAACCAGTCCAAGAGAAGAAAAGTCAAAGATACTTACATTATATAGATTCCCCAGAAAACAGTCAGGCCATTCTGCAGAGAAGCCCACAAGCTTTCCAGATAGCTTTGTAATACTTCACTTTTAATAACTGCAGACTGCAGCTCTCCAGACAACTGAGAAAGGCACCTAATGAGACAGATCAAAGCAAATGAACAGAAAAAAGTAACTTGGAGAAACCGAGACTATGCCAGGAGAAGAAACTAGAATCAAGAACTACTGTCATTGTTGTTGTTGTTAAGTGCTGTCGAGTCGGTTCCGACCCATATATATATTAATATCCTCAAATAAATAAGTCAAGATCCATGTAATGAGAGCAGGTTGCAGTTTTTATAAAGGGCTTTCCAAGAGCCATAAAGAATTCTCAGATTAAATACTATGAAAGCAAAATGGAAAGGTTCAAAAGAACTGGAAGGTAAAGATTAGAACATCTAGCCCAAAAAAAGGAGAGTTAGGAGAATCAAGACAAAAGTAGGAGGAAAGATAAGAAAATTAGAGGACCAATCGAAGAGATTTAATATCCAAATAAAAGGAGTTCCGGGAAGAGTGAACAGGAAGACGATGGGATAACAAATAAATAAGGGAAGGAACTACTGAAGAACATTTACCAGAACCGGTGGATGTGCGTTGTCGATTGAAACCAAACCATGTCCTTGTGAAGTGTCAGAACCTCAGGGACTGAATTCTTCCTGCTTCCAGAGAGGAGGACAATGAGCTTTACAGAGGTGAACAGTAATGCTGGATGTTGGAAAGCAGTGGAGCAAGGCCTTCAAGGTTCTCAAGGAATGGTATCCCCAAGTCAAACTATTATAAAGTGTGAAGGAAGGAAAAAGACATTTTGAGATCCACAAAGTTCTCAAAGAATTGACCTCCATCCACATTTTCCTGAGACATGTGATCCGCTTAAAAAGTAACATCAATAAAGAGACTTGGGGTTCAGGAAGCCTAAGATGTTATCCAAGACACCACATTAACATAATAGCTGCAACCAATGGAACCAAACGTACCAAAGATCGTGAAGCTGATGCAGGGCCAGGAAACCTTTCTTTGTCTTGTGCATAAGGTCTCCATGAGCCAGAGCTACCTTGACAGCAGCTGACATCAGTAACAAGGGCCATGCCTGGGCACCAGGCATAGAGAGCAACCCTTGTAAAGTAGAACAGCTTAGAAGACCTGGAAGAGTTCTTCAGAAACATAAAGTCTGTGAAATACTTCAATGTTCACAAATATATTGAAAGGAGATTCATATAAGTAGGGGAGAGCTTGGGGGTTGAGTTATTGATAAATATATAAAACTAAGGAAGTGATAAACATTAGAATTATTAACTCCAGGGTAAAGAAAATGCTGCACAGGAAAGGAAAAGTGATTGTAGTATAACACTGTGTTAACATTGTGTTTATGTCTTCATGATTATGCAAACAGAATAATTAACTAAAAATATGATGGTAACTGTTGGGAAATGGAGGACAGTAACTGGGTGTGGCATGGCTGCCTGCATGTGATGGGCTTGAGTGGTGTGTGTGTATATGTATGCGTGTGTGGTACATGTATGTTGTATGGAGTGAAGTGAAGGAAAGGAAAAGCCACATTTTCTGTCATGGGGAGCCAATAGATAATACTTCATTGAAAGATCAAGAAGCAGTGATAGAAGCCAGTTATTGAAAACTGATGGTACCATTTAAAAAAAAAAAAGCAACCCTTGTAAAACAATTGAAAGTGGCTGTGTTGGGGAGTGAAAAATAGAGGTAGAAAGATAGGGAAGGAGTTGAGCTTTGTTTTCAAAATAAACCTCAGGAAACTGTTTGGTTCTTTAAACCAAAAGCAATTTTGAACCTCCAGGGGATGTTTGATAATGTCTTGAGGCAGTTTTGGTTGTCACAGTTGTTACTGGATCTAGTGAGTAGAGGCTGGGGATGCATCCTAACATCTTTAATGTAGAGGACAATCCCCACGACTAAGACTCACCTGACCTACTTCAGGCTTTCTGGAGTCATGGAGACTAGATGAAACCCTGCAACTATTGAAAGAATAATTTTTAAACCTTAAACCAAAAATGGAGCCCTGGTGTGGTGTTGTAGGATAAGCACTAGACTGCTGACCACAAAGTTGGCAGTTGAAACCTACAAGTCACTCCTCGGAAACCCTGTACAGGTTTATTATGAGTCCACAGCAGACTCCATGACACTTAGCAACACAACAACAAACCAAAAATATGTCCTGACGTCTTCCTAAAATAAACATCGGTGGTGGTGTTAGCTGCCAATTTGGTTCTGACTTATAGCAACCCTACGCACAGTAGAACCAAATTCTGCCCGGTCCTGGTCCATCCTCACAATTGTTACGCTGGAGCCCATTGCTGCTGCCACTGTACCAGTCCTTCTTGTTGGGGGTCTTCCTCTTTCTTCCTGACCCTCCACTTTGCCAAGCATGATGCCCTTCTCCAGGGGCTGGTCTCTCTTGATAGTATGTCTGAAGTATAAGAGATGAAGTCTAGATACTGGCTTCCAAGGAGCATTCTGACTATACTTCTTATAACACAGATTTATTTGTTCTTCTGGCAGTCCCTGGTTACTTTCAATATTCTTCTCTAACATTATAACTCAAATGCATCAGTTCTTCTATGGTCTTCCTTATTCACTGTGCAACTTTGACATGTATATGAGGCTATTGAAAATACCATGGCTTCAGTCAGGTGCATCTTAGTTCTCAAGTTGATCACTTAGCTCTTGAACACTTTAAAGAGGTCTTGTGCAGAAGATTTGCCTAATGTGGTTCATCTTTTGATTTCATGACTGATGCTTCTATAAGTGTTGATTGTGGATCCAAGCAAAAGGAAGTCTTTGACAATTTCAATCTTTTGTCTATTATATTATTTACTGGTCCAGTATTGAGGATTGTTGTGGGGGTTTTTTTGTTTGTTTTTTTACATTGAGGTGCAATCCTTGCTTTATGCTGTAGTCTTTGATCTTCATCAATAAGTCTTAAGTACTTTTCACTTTCAGCAAGCAAGGTTGTATCATATAACAGGTTGTTAATCAGCCTTCCTCCAATCCTGATAACACATTCTTATTCATATAACCCGGTTTCTTGAATTTTTTGCTTATGTAAGTATGGTGAAAGAATACAACCCTGGCAAACACCTTTTCTGATTTTAAACGGTTCAGTATTCCCTTGTTCTGTTTGAATGACTGCCTTTTGATCTATGTACAGGTTCCTCATGAACACAATTAAATGTTCTGGAATACTCATTCTTTACAATGTTATCCATAGCTTGTCATGATCCAGTCAAAACTCTTTTATCGTCAATAAAGCACAAGTAAACACCTTCCTGATATTCTCTGCTTTCAGCCAAGATCCATCAGAGGTCAGCAATGATATCCCTAGGTCCATGTCCTCTTTTGACTCCAGTTTGAATTTCTGGCGCTTCTCTGTCCATCCATTTTTTAAGTAACATCAGCACAATTTTACTTGCTGCACCATTTCTTTATCTTTACCAGCAAAGAATGTCTGCCTTGAGTATTATGCAGTTTTAAAAACTATCTGTATGGGAGTCCTGGTGTGGTGCTGTGGGATAATGCACTGGGCCACAAGGACAGTTTAAACCACAAGGTCATCAGTTGAAGTTCACCACCTGCTCCTTGGGAACCCTATACAGGGTCGCTATGAGTCAGAACTGACTGCATGGTACTTAATAATGACAGCAACAGTATGGGACCAAATTGAGAACAGCAGCTTGGAAGATTAGGTAACTGTAAAGGGCAGTGAGTTTGTGTTAATGGGAGAGAAACTATTAGGAAAGGAAGGGTGAAAATATATGACGCGAAAAATGCAATCAATGTCACTGAATTGTATGTGTAGAAACGACATAGTTTATGTTTTTCTGTGTATATTCTCAACAACAACAATAAAATAAGTCCCTTCAGCATGCCAAAACTGCCGTTTTAACATGGTGTAAATCAAAGAGTTCAGCCTTCAGAAGTGTCTAGACCTAAGTGGAGGATATGTCAAGAAACAATTGCTTCACATTTAGATATTTTTGTTTAATAAAGGATTCTGTGATTTTGTAGCTATACTTTTTGCCTTATCCTCATAAAAAAAAAACTTAAAAAAGACTCAACCAGCATAAAATACTGGTGGTGCCAAGGTTCAGAGCTCTCACTTTAAACTGTTTGTATACTTAGAACTTTGATAACAGCTAATCAGGGACACCCAGGTGGCCAAGCTTCATCTCTCATCCTTCGGACATATTGTCGCTGGAGAAGTTTATCATGTTTGGTAAGGTGGAGGGTCAGAGAAAAAGAGGAAGACCCCCAACAAGATAGATTGGCCAAGTGACAGGGTCGATGGACTCAAGTGTGGCAACAGTAGTGAGGTTGGCCCAGGATCGGGCAGGGTTTCCTTCTGTTTTGCATAAGGTCCTTTAGAGTTGGTAATGGCACCTAACAACAACAACAACAATGAGGGATGAGTGGTGTTGGGGAGACAGCTGCAGCTTTGATAAAGGTGAGCCTGGGCTGCTGCAGCAAAGGACAGAACTTGTTTCACAGCCTGGGATGGAATGGGGACCATTTCCTGGAGATAACAATGAAGAAACATTTAAAGAATAATAAGGGGTGCTCTACGCATGGGGATGTTGTTGTTGTTAAGTACCTTGGAGTCAGTTTGGACTCACAGTGACCCTGCACAGGATTTATGAGGCTGTAAATCTTTACAGGAGCAGAATACCTCATCTTTTTCCCGCCGAACCTCTGGTAGTTTCGAACTGCTGACCTTGAGGTTGGCAGCCCGACTTGTAATCACTATGCTACCAGACATAGGTATAGGAGATTTAATAGCTAACCATTTTCTAAGTGAAATCATATTTAAGTTAGCAGCATTAGAACCTATCATCTAGCTCTGGGCATATTACAACTCTGTTTAAAGCATTGTGTTAGACATTATGATAAAATTGATAGGGAAACAGACAATAAGAACTAAAGGAAAAATTACCAGACATGACAGCCATAGGATCTAAGACATTTCTCTAATTATGCTCCTGATTTGAAACTGAGCTGCCTGGCAGCCAGGTCAAAAGGAGAAACTCCATTAATCATACATTACTGGCAAGGAGGAAGGCTGGCAGACACTTTTGGGAAATTGAGCTTTCCTGGGTAGAATTGAACTTCCTTTCAGGAGTTGGAGGCAGGGGAGGTCTAAGGGGCCGGATACGCCTAGGATACCATCATCACCACCTTTGAATCATAAAGACATTGCCGCTTTGTATGGGTGCTTTCCCAATTTGATGACTTTGTTCAAAGTTATTTAAAAGCAACTCAGTAAAAGGCAATTCCCAGGAGCTGGCAGTGTAGTCTTCTAGGAAATGCATTATCAATGCAGTGACTCCTTAGAAAGCAACCTGTTCTAAAGAGTTGAAAAAATAAGCTTGTTCCACCCAACAATCCTGGTTCTGGGACTTTATCCTGAGGAAGTAAATGAAAAAAAGAAAATGAAATATGCAAAAGTACCTATTGGAGCCTCGTTTCTATGACATGGAAACGACCTAAATGATTAACAATCGAGCAAAATTTTCAATTATGCAAGAAGTATATAAGTATTATAAAAAATGCAAATATATTACAAGCAAAGCTGAAATCCCTCTTGACACCACCTCCACCACTCCCACTTTCAGACCCCTCTTCTGGGGGAACCACATTGCATTTTTGTATTTCTCTCAGGATCTTTTTCTTCTTTCTTTACATACATATGTCTATACATGTAGAAACAGGCATTTTATTTTATGAAGAGATTTTGTAATGTACTTGGTATCGTATTCTACATATTGTTCTATAACTTGCTGTTTTTTTCAGTGGGTTTTTATGCCAATATAGTTAGATCCCCCTTGTTTGTTTGTTTGTTAACTGCTGCATATTATTCTATTCATGAGCTTAGTTAAGTGTTGCAGGTACTAGACTGCAAGGTCAGTTTGAACCGCAAGGTTGGCAGTTCAAACCTCACCTGCCACTCCTCGGAAACCCTATACAGAGTCTCTATGAGTGGGAACTGACTCGACAGCACTTAACAACAACAAGATGAATTGATATTTTTTTAAAGATTACTGAATATGAAAACTCTACAGAAAAATAGGAGTATATAAAAGGATAAAGTAAAAATTGAGGATACAATTTTATACGTAAGCTAAGTGTACAATTTTATATATACAATACAAGGAGGCTTCCCAAAGTTCATGGGAAAATTCTGTTGTTCCATTTTCTCCAGAATGTTTGATGCCCCTTTTCACTTTTAAGTAGGCGAAAGTATGTGTACCTAGGGACAAGGACTGTTAGGGACTGAATTATGTCTCCTAAAAGGACAATCTGAAGTTCTACCCACTGGTATGTATCTGTGAACATGACTTTGTTTGGAAGTATGGTCTTAGAGGATATTATCAGTTACCACGAGGTCGTACTGAAGCAAGATATACATATCTTGACAATATGAGTGATATCATTATAGAAAGATGGGAAGAGATACAGACAGGCAGAGAGAAGACGCCATGTGAGGACAGAGATGGAGATTAGAGTTTTGCCACAAACCAAGGAGCTCCTGGGACCACAAGAAGCTGGACGAGGAGAGGAAGGATTCTCCCCCTGGAGCTTCAGAGCGTGCATGGCCCCTCTCTTGGTACCAGACTTCCAGCCTCTAGAACCAAAAGAAGAAATTCCTGTTGTTTTAAGCCACCAACTTTATGGTACTTTGTTATGCTGCCTTAGGAAACGAAAACAAGGACTAAAATAAATACAAAAAAATGAACACAGCTGCATTAGGGTGGTAGAAATGCAGTCTACTCTTTTAAGTTTCTTTTAAGTTTTGGTTACAAAAAAATTACAAAACAAAACATTGCTCTCAAGTTGATTCCAAGTCAGGGTGACCACATGTGTTCCCTAGAGCATTGTCCCCCAGAGAGTTTTCAGTGGCTGGTGATCAGAAGTAGATCACCAGTCTTGTGAAGCACCTCTGGGTGGACCCAAACCTCCAAACTTCCAGTCAGTAGCAAGTACGTTAACCTACCCAGGAACAATGTTATAATTCATTGAAAATAAAAACATTTTCAGACACTCTCTAGTCCTGATACCAGTATGCCATCTCCTTCCTCAGGAAAGGTTTTGTACTGACTTTTGCCGTTTCAGGTGGTTTTTCTTGACCCAGTCTCCATGACCTGTTTTTGTTTGTTTGTTTCAGCTAAAACTTACCTGGTTGACCTGAGTAACGAGCATGCCATGTGGCTTACCATCTCCATGCAGCCCGACAGAGTGACCCGCAAGTTTGTCCCTGGCTGCTTTGTGTGCCTGGAGTCTCCTCGGACCTGCACCACCAACTTGACCCTGACTTCTGGCACCAAACACAAGATCTCCTTCCTCTGTGACAACCTGACCCGCCTGTGGATGAAGGCAGAGAAAACCCTAAGTATGTCTGGCTAGTACTTTCTACCCTGGGCCACAGGAGGCTCTTACCCCTCCCTGCCTTATCTTCACAGTGGGGTTCACTAGGTGGGTTGTAAATAGTATGATCAGAAATAACCCAACTGCTGTGCAGATAGGCAAGGGAAAGCTCTAGAGCCAGGCAGCCCCAGTTTGAGCATGCATCCTTCAAAAGTATAGAATTTCCCAAGCCATACACTCCCTTATCCATATTCATTTCTCCTCTACTGTCCTTCCAGACACCCTCTTGTAAAGTCTTTTCCTCCCTACGTCTCCCACGGCCATGTTCCAGGCTTCTACACCCAGTGCCCACTCATCTCTCACATGCGATGGGGATCCTTGAGGTCAAGAGCCTGGCCTCGTTCCATTTTTATGCCTTCAGTCCCTAGCAGTGCTAGACCTGTTCTAGTCACCTAATGAATGTGTGATAAATGAAGGGCAGCAAAACCAGCGCTTACCACCTGCCGGGCCACACATGCACACTCTCTGTCATGGATGCTGTTAGAATCTCTACAGATGCAAATCAGCCTACCTGTGGTCACCTCAGTAGGAAATGGCAGAGCTGAATGTGAGGATGATCCCAGCATCACTCGTGGTTCTGCCCACTACACAGAACTGCCTCCCCGCAGACTGGGACGCTGGAAGGCATGCCCTGTGCATATAGCTGTTAGCATCCAAGACACAGCTACCCAGAAGAGATAACGTAGCAAAAAAAGAAAAAATATCAAGCATAAGTAACTCCTCAGCAATCTGTCTGCCAGGTTAGTAGATAGTAAGAGTTTGAGAGGATTTCCTAGAAGTTTGCATCCACCCAGAAATTCCTGGGAAGAACAACCCAGTGGTCTACTTCTATCAGCTATTGATTGAAAATTCTATGGAGTTAATGATGGAAGAATAGTTTGGAAAAGGACAGTGGTGTTGGCTCTAAAGCAGGTTGAACATAATCAGTCACTATTGCATATTTAAAAATTGTTGTATTGGCAAATGTTTTTTTTTTACGTGTTAAAATGTTTTATTATCATAATAAAATAAAAAAAGGAGAGGAGGGAGGAAGCAGAGAAAGATAGCTTTATGGAACACAGTTCTGTGCACATGGGGTCCTCATGGGTTAGAGTTGACTCTGCAGCAGCAGCTGGTTTAAATGTGAGCGAGCAGGAGGAAAGGCCGAAACATGAAGACGCTGGGTGGAGAGGAGAGACAGAGGGAAAGGCAGGGAAACAGCCTGGTGTCCAGCCTGGGGGAAGCTCTCCCTTTGTGTGCGTACCATTAGCCCCTCTTTTCCAGGTTGCACAGACTACCGGTACTGCCACAGGAGGTCCTACCCTCTCCAGGTGCCTGGGAACATCCTCCAGCTGCCCGTGCAGCTGCACGACTTCACCTGGAAGCTGTTGGTGCCCAAGGACAAGCTCAGCCTGGCGCTGATGCCCACTCAGAAGCTGCAGCAGTCTACCAATGAGAGGCTCTGCAACACCAGCTTTAGCTACCTCGTGGCCAGTGCTGTCCCCGGACAGGACCTCTATTTTGGCTCCTTCTGCCCTGGAGGCTCCATCGAGCAAATCCAGGTGAAGCAGAACATCTCAGTAACCCTCCGCACCTTCAAACCCAGCTTCCGTCAAGAGATCACCAGGCAGGGCCTGACTGTGTTCTTTGTACCTTATTTCAAAGGTAAGGGGCTTTTTCACTGTCCCCCCACATCTTCATGTCTCCCTAGACTTTTTCATGTGGACATTCATTTTATTGTAGTTTCTGCTCACCTTAATTAAGAAGAGAGATGACTAAATGGGCTGGAGGTAGGTAAGAAGTTGTTGTTAAGTGTTGTCAAGTCAGTTCCAACTCATAGCAGCCCTGTATCGGGTTTTCGAGGAGCAGCTGGTGGGTTTGAACTGCCAACCTTGTGGTTCACAGTTCAGTGCTGATCCTACAGCATCACATCAGGAGTCCTTGGTAAGAAGAGAAGCTGCTAAAAGAGTTGGAAGTGGTTGTTCTGAGGAGTAAAAATAGAGGTGGAAAGGTAGAGAGGGAGTTCTGTTTTGTTTTTTTGTTTTTTACATAATCTTGGCAAACAATTTGGTTCTTTAAACCAGTGGTTCTCTGTCAGAAGCAGTCGTGAGTCCTAATCTTGACTTGTCCATTAGCCTAGCTTGGAAATTTCCAAGGTTTAGAAGTAAGGAAGAGTTTCTGATGGTGGGGTTGATGGTTGGTAGGCAGCAGAACAAAGAATCAGGGCTGAATCTTTTTTTGGAAGCAGGCAGAGTATATGTGAGCAATAACCAAGTATTCCAAAGTTCTGGGTATTTAACATGAGACTTGTTGCTGTTACGTGCCGTGGCGTCAGTTCCAACGCATAGCGACCCTGTACGGGGTTTCCAAGGCTGTATATCTTTATGGGAGCAGAAAGCCTCATCTTCCATGGAACAGCTGGTAGTTTTGAACTGATGACTCTGTGGTTAGCAGCCCTATTCGTAACCACAGCGCTACCAGAGCTCCTTTAAGGAGCCTTAGGCAGGTATTTTTATGGCTCTTCTTTTACAATGCAGAATGTTCTGTGGGGAGCACAGAAGAGGGGATACTAGGAGAGAGATGAATCTGCCTCTGGAACACTAAGAGTTCTCCAGCTTGGGGAGCAGGGACCTTGGAAGACTGTTGTGTGGGTTTCAGTGTTTTTAGGCAGGAAATGAAGTCTACTCACTTCACAGTTTTGACATCTACATGGTTTGTTAAAAATGTCACAGTCTTCCTTATGATTTACTCAAAAGTTCTTTAAGTCAGAGGGCATTTGAAAATCAGCCAAGACCATCCTACTTTTGTTCTCGGAGGCAAAAGTGTGAGGGAGAAAAATGTTTGGCCCTAAGATTAAGGTTGGTCCACACTTCCTGGCCTCTCCAAGATCACCAGAGAAACTCCTTCCAGGGAGTTTCTGAAAATAAGACATTTTCTCATCCGTGTGGAATCAGTGATTTTTTTCCTGCTTCATAGTTGTAGAGTTCTTCCCCAAACCTGAAGGTATTTCTTATTCTCTGAAATAGAAATAAGAACATACCAACCCAACCATGATGCAAGGCTAACAGATGAATATTAACCAAGATAATGACATTCCGGAATGAAAGGTCTGAAATAGGCACTGGTTTGGCAAACTGACCCATTTGGTATTTGCTTTGTTGGTTTTCTGTTTTTAAAAATCTGAACTTCTAATTTGACTGAGCCTCTGACTTTGTACTGACCGGTATGGTAGTCACTGGCCACATGTTGCATTTATATTAAACCTCATGGTTCTTCAGTCACACTGGGCACATTTCAGGTAGTCAGTAGATACATGTGGCTAGTGGCTACTGTATTGGACTGTGCCACTATAGAATAGTTCCATCACCACAGACTGTTTCACTAGACAGCACTGATCTAGATCATTTCACAGTGTCTCCTCCATCACTGCTTTTTGCCTCCATGTTGATTGAATGTAACAGTATCTATCTGGATTCCTTCCCTTTCCTGCAGAAGATGGCATTTTCACAGTGACCCCAGACACAAAAAGCAAGGTCTACTTGAGGACCCCTACCTGGGACTGGGGACTCCCACCTCTCACCTCAGTGTCTTGGAATGTCAGTGTGCCCAAGAACCAGGTGGCCTGCCTGACCTTCCTCAAGGAGCGGACCGGTGTGGTCTGCCAGACGGGGCGTGCATTCATGATCATCCAGGAACAGCGGAGCCATGCTGAGGAGATCTTCAATCTAGAAGACGAGGTGCTCCCCAAGCCAAGCTTCCGCCATCACAGCTTCTGGGTTAACATCTCCAACTGCAGCCCTGTGAGTGGCAAGCAGTTTGACCTGCTCTTCTGGGTGACACTCACCCCAAGGAAGACAGGTAAGGGCATTTCAGGTCTTCCGGGGATGATGATGAACAGAAACCTGGGGAAATGGAGGAACAAACTTGGGGTGGGAGTCAGGAAACATGATTCCTGATTTGTTCATTCCTGTATCAGTCAGTTATTGCATCCATAATGCATAATAAATCACCTCCGAACTAGTTAGGGACCATTGAGTTAGGTACCAGGCGACAGAAAAGAACTACCCCAAAGGGTTTTCTTGGCTGTAATCTTTAAAGGAGCAGATTGTAAAGTTTTTCGCTCTCAGGGCCGTTGGGTAGGTTCAAACTCCCAAACTTACCAGGACTACCCAGAATTTAGGGACTTCAAACAACTATTATAAATGTTCATAGGTTGACTGGGCAGTTCTGGTTTGAGCTGGACTTATCAGGGCTCACTTGAACACCTATGAGCAGATGCAGGTTAGCTAGGTGACTTTGTCATGGTACCCTCACATGTTTGGGGACCAGCCAAGGTCAGCTGGAACAACTGGGCTTCCTTGACACTCTTCCACATGATCTCTCATCCTCCAGCCTGGGCCTGTTCTTATAACAGATACAGAGAAGTTCAAGAGAGAGTGGAAGCATGCAGAGTTCCTTGATTTAGAAATAACGTCTACCATGTTATTTTGGCTGAAGGAAGTCATGTGGCCAGCCGCAATTCTAGGGGTACAAGTAGACTCCACCTCTTAATAGGAGGAGCTCACCAGAGTTGCATAGTTAAAGATGTGATTTAGGGAGAGGGTAGAATTAGGGCATTTTGTATTCAATGTACCACTGTCCTTTCCTATTCGTCTCTCCCTGACATAGAGGAAGTGTCTTTATCACCCTCTGATCTTGGCTTCCTCTTCTG
This sequence comes from Chrysochloris asiatica, assembly GCF_000296735.1. NCBI lineage: Eukaryota > Metazoa > Chordata > Mammalia > Afrosoricida > Chrysochloridae > Chrysochloris > Chrysochloris asiatica. The sequence continues at coordinate 222,407 of NW_006409159.1, forward strand.
TAGTGAGTAGATGATAACAACTGTCTCATAAACATATTGTGAGTATTTGGTGTAAATGATTAAAAAGAGGGAACTGGAAAGCATGACATAACTTTCAAGCAAGAGAAAGGCCCTCTTCTGATTTGCAGGTGTGCTAGAACAACTCCTGGTGTGGCCATGTGTGCTCTTTATTCCAAGATGGCCACAGAGCATCACAGAGTATTGGAAGCAGAAAGGACCATGGAGGTCGTTTCCTCAGATCCTTCCCGCTCTGGCAGTTAGAGAGACTGTCTGTCCAAGTCAGTTAGTAACTAGAGAAGTGGTGTGAAACAAAAGCCACAGTGAGAGGTGTCCCCTCATTCTCGATTAGTTCCTGGGCTTTTTTCTTCTCTGACATTTCTCTTCTGTCATGTTTTCCTATTCCTGTTTTCTCTTGGTCTCAGCTTTTGGTGTGTTGGTGAATAAGCAAGAAATTCTCAATCTGGAAACATTTGGAACGGTGCTTGCTCCCTCTGATTTCTTTTCCTTTTCTTTTGTATCAGTCTAGGAAATGGCCAGCATACAAGCAGTAGCCCTCTCCTTAACTCCTTCACTTCTAACTGTTCACTCCCTGCTTTCTCCTACACGCCTCTGCTCTTCTCTTCTCCAAGACAGGCTGAGACATTTGGGGGAACAATCACAGACTAGACCAGGAGTAGCCTTTGGAGTAGATCTGGTAGGTACCCCCAGACCCCCTAGGTTTGTTTCATTTATCTATTGCTGCATAACAAACTGTCCTGAAATTTAATGGCTTAAGACAACCATTTTATTTCTTCATCATTCCATTCCATGAGTCAAGAATTCAGACAGGGTATAACAGGATGGCTAATCTCAGCTCTAAGATATCTGGGGTCTTGGCCAAATGCCTCAAACAGCCAGGGGCTCGCTAGGATGGTTCAACTGGGGCCATGTCTGAGGTCTTGATGCTCACTTTCCACGGGGTTCCCTCATTTTTATCTCCCATGGAGTCTCTATATAGCTATCTAGGGCTTCCTCGCTGCATGGTGGGCTCTGCAGTGAGATTTTTTGCATGATGACTGACTTCATGCCAGAGAAGTTCCAGAATTCTTTAAGGCTTGGCACAGCTACATTCTATTGGCCAGCCCAAACTTGGAAGGAAACAAGCTTTTTGTCTTCCTTGAGGCGCCGTATATACATACAAGGAGGGAAGGAATTGATGGCGGCCATTTTTTGGAGGCAGTTTACAAGTTCACCTTTGGCTTAACCCCGTGTGTGTCTTCACTCTCTCCTTTGTGTCTCTGCTCACAGACTTGACAGTAGTCATCATTACAGCAGTGGGAGGTGGAGCTTTACTGCTGTTTGTCCTCGGACTCATCATTTGTTGTGTGAAAAGGAAGTAAGTGGAATTTCTCAAACTTTCTTCTGCTGAAACTGCCTCAGATCTAGGCAGAGCAGATGTTTCATGAATTTTTTACCTTTTTTCTTGCTTCCTATTTATCCCCAAAGGTCAACATTAAGTAGTGTTGCCAGATGAGAGTTATGCTTTAAGGAGAAAAAAATCCAAACCATATACCTAGGCAAAAGAAGCATGTTGTGGCATTTGGGCCTGCTGTTGACTCTGCCCCAGCACTAGATCCCTGTGAATCATTGACTGCACGTTAGACCATAGTCATGGAATGAGTGATCTGGGCAGGAACACGCTCATATATATGACTTGTCAGACCAGCCTCTGAAACAACTGTCACCCTGATGGAAAACAAATGCACACTCCCCACAACTTGTTCTCTTCCAGAGCCTTAAACAAACTGTCTGTTTTATGCTTGTTTATTAAATTCCAGACAAGTACAAAAAGCCAGCCCCCTGGGGATGAGAGGACGGAAGGCCCAGTGAACTGATTCAGTCTCACCTCCCACTGCCTGAGGACAACAGCTTCTGTTTTATGAAAGGAGCATCTTGACCTTTTTAGATAGAGCTGGCACTGTCATCAGATTTTATGCATTCTACTCAGATTTCTGATTAAAGTCACAGGGAGGAGGAACAGAAGGGAAGAACCTGTTTTCTTTAGCCTGATTTAACTTTCCTTGAAGCATGACAAAACAAAACCAAAAAAGTTTTGTTGCCTGTGGCCCTACGCAAACAACAGAAATTCCTGATCTGCAATGAGATGGTCTAGAAATGTCTCCGCTGATGAGGATGGTCCAGTTCTTGCAGAAGATTCTGGGAGAGCCTTCTCTCTGAACTGGGATTGTGCATAGGTCATATTCAGGTGAAAGATGACTTTTAAGCCTCATTTTACTGTTCCCCTCAGGAGCCTTTCTTGTCAGGGTGTACCCAGATGGAAGAGTGTAGCGTTCACACAGGGCCGAGTCTCCTCATCTAGAGGAAAGGCACCTCTAAACTACCCTAGTCCTGGCCTGAGTGGATGAGGTCACAGCCGGCAGGTTTGGGTAAGGTCTGCCCTGAAGTTAGTGTGGGAAGATAGATAAGTTTTATGGTGAGGATGAAGGGAAATAACACCATCAAACGTGTTCATTAAGCATATGTGGAGGCTTCAAAAAGTTAATGGAAAATGGAATTAAAAGATAATGGAATTTTTTCCATGATTTTTTTGAGGCCTCCGCCTTATATTTACTGGCTCTCCTGGGTACTACGTACTATGGTAGGTGCTGGAGATACAATAGTGAGCAAGACACAGTATCTCCTATGGAACACACAGTCTGGGGGAAGTAAAGGAGGAAACGAGCCAGTGTCATAGTTGGTCTCAGGGTAGTAAGAGAAGACCTATGTCAGGAACAAGCCAGGCTTTGTGAGAGAGAGCACTGAAGAGGGGCAGCGCTTCTCAGGGGTCTTTGGAGTCCATCATCCTGGCAAAAGACTCAGTGTTAAAAACTCAATGTGATTTTGTTTAATATCAGAAAAGGACAAGGATTCTGTGCACAGATAGTGAGTGAATTCTATGGTCCATTATGCTAATTGAGCTAATGTCCTCCGTTTGGATTTCCCGTGGTATTAGGCTCTCAGAGATGTTAGGGGGTGCTAACGCCTGTCCATGGCCAGGTCCCAGAGAACATAAAGGACCCAACGGTAATGGTGCTATTGAGGAACTCTGGAACCACAGCCTGAACTGTGTCTTCTTTTCTTGGTTGGAGGTTACTGCTGAAGGGACTGGGTCTCTCTGCTAATGTTCTCCCCAAACTCAAGCTCAGATCTAAGATACACCTGTCCTGAGTCTATATGGTCAGAGCTTTGGCTCATGCAAAAGAAGGAATGAGAGAATTCTAGAAGGTGGGTCTGGGCATGCTGAGCCTACTGTGGTGCAGAAAGCCTGGGACACCACCTGTTTCTCATAAGAAAGAGGGCTAAAGGGTCTTCAGACATCTCCACCATTGGATACAGTGTTGCCGCCATCAAGATCCATTGGAGCATAAAGGAAAAAACTAGGAAACCACCCCAGTGCTGTCTAGTCAATTCTGACTCCTATAACCCCATAGGATAGAGTAGAACTGTTCCTTAGGTCTGGTATAGCACTATAGGATAAACACCAGACTGCTAACCAGAAGACCGGCAGTTCAAATCCACCAGCCGCTCTCTTGTAAACCTATAGAGGGTTGCTATGAGTCAGAACCAACTGGACAGCACTTAACAACAATAGCTCTTTATGGAAGCAGACTGCCCCATCGTTTTTCCTCTGTTGGTGGGTTCACACTGCCAACCTTTTGGTTAACAGCTGAGCACTTAACCACTGCATCACCAGGTCATGTTAATTTGAGCGTGGTGGTGGTGTGCCATGGAGATGCTTTCAACTCACAGCAACCCTGCATAGGGTTTCCGAGACTGTAAAACTTCACGACAGTAGACAGCCTCATCTTTCTCCCACAGAATGGCTGGTAGTTTTAAACTGCTGACCTTAAGTGTTAATGGTGCCTTCTCTAAACCACTTTCTCTCTGTTTTTAACTGTGATGTCTCCGTTTTTAACCCTGAAAACTAGAAACAAAAGTTGATCCCTTCAATATGTTCAAGAGCCTTGGTGGTGCAGTGGGTTAACATTCAGTTGCTAACCAAAAGGTCAGCAGTTCAAACCCACCAGCCAGTCCATGAGAGAAAGATGCTGCAGTCTGCTCCCATAAAGATTTGCAGCCTCAGAAAGCATATGGGACAGTTCTGCTCTGACCTGCAGAGTCTCTATGAGTCAGAACCAACTTGATGATAACAGGTTTCTTGGTGTTCACTGAGGTCCGTAGTTGCTGTTTCAAATGCTGAGCAGTTTGAAGGAGATGGAGACAAAGGTTAGAGGCATGAAGAATCTAAGTTGTTAGTTGCTGTCAAGTGGGCTCCAACTCATGGGGACCTTCTGTGCCCAGCTCTGCACCATGTTCATGGCCATTAGTGTGTTTGAGTCATGGAGGTATGTAAGACTGTTTTCCTGATTTCTCTGCCTTGTTCTCTTTCTTCCAGTAAAAATAAAGGGGAAAACAAAGGCCCTGCTGTAGGTATCTACAATGGCAACATCAATACCCAAATGCCAAGGCAGCAAAAAAATTTTCAGAAAGGACGTAAGGACAATGACTCCCACGTGTATGCGGTCATCGATGACACGATGGTGTATGGGCATCTGCTACAGGATTCCAACGGGTCCTTCCTCCAACCAGAGGTGGATACCTACCGACCCTTCCAGGGAAACATGGGAAACCCCCCTCCCTCTCCACCTCCCATATGCTCCCGAGCCCCGACTGCAAAGTTGACTGCAGAGGACCCCCCACCTGGCTTTACTCCTGAGTCAGAAAGTGAACCGTACACCTTCTCCCACCCCAACAATGGGCATGTGGGCAGTGGGAACACAGACATTCCCTTGCTGGACATCAAGGAGCCAGCAAATCCAGGAGAATAACTTGGACCAGCCTGAAACACTTTGCTGAGATGCATGTAGCAGAATACTGAGGCACTCTTTAGTGTTCTTCACCAGAAACCCTAAAGAAGAGGAACTATAGAGAAAGAAGAATAGGAGGTCTTTCTGGATACCCTAGCGTCTGGTTTCCAAATGAACTCATTTCCTTCTAAACTCAGACTAAGTTGTAAAAAGCAACCCATAACAAGAGGGGAGAGGCATGAGTTACCTGGCCCAGGGTTACAACAAGCTCCAGATTTGGAATGATAATACAGCAGCTTGTCCTCTTCAATGCAACAGTTCCAATTCCTGGGAGCCCACCTGTGGTCTCTACTCTCACTGGGATACCCTGGATGAAAATGACAATATGCCTTTTATTATTATTATTATTTATTCGGCGGTCCTGCGTATTTAAGAAGTCAGATGTATATAACCATGCAGCTCTTGTCACTTGACTTAGTGACCACTGATGATTGTGGTTTGGACAGATGGGTTTTGAATTCTACTGACCACTAGATAAAGATGTGCTTCTCCCTGGGAGTGGGAATAATTTGCAGTCTGTCCAGCCAGAAAAGGGGTGTGTGTCTATGACCTGCTATGACCAAAGTCATCCTGGCTGTCCCACTGCAGAGATTCATCAGGTCCTATCGTCCTGTAGTTCTAGAAATGAGAGACATGTCCTTGACGTGTCAGTTTTGTCGCTCCCAGCTATAGCAGTACTTAACCTTTTCAACAGGAATTTAGAGAATGTATTCATCCTCTTCAAATGTTTAAAAATAGAGCCAGAAAGTGACCACCTGTGTTAGTTCCCTGTGAGTGCTGTAACAAATGACCACAAACTTGGTAGCTTAAATGCCACCTTGCAGTTTGGGAGGTCAGAATTCTGGCTTGTGTTCCTCGGCTGGAATCTAGATGACAGAAGCGCTGTGTTCCAGGAGGAAGAGTAGTCTTGTCTAACTTCTAGAAGCTGACGGCTTCCCTTGACCAGTGGTGCCTTTTACCTTCAGAGGCAGGGATGACTGGTCCGGCCTTTCTTGGGTTGCCTCACTCTGACATTCTTCTGCCTCCCCAGCTCAGCTGATAATCTTTTCCATCTCAAGATCCTGTGCTTAATTGCGTCTGTAAAGTCCCTTTTGCCATGTAAGGTAACATCTGCTGGTTCCAGGTATTAGGACACAGACCTCTTTGGATCTCAAGACATCTTGCTTACTGTTACTGAATATCAAAGGTAGTGGTGGTCTTGTGCCGTGGAGTCAGTTCCAGCTCATAGTGACCCTGCATAGGGTTTCTGAGGCTGTAAAGCTTTACGGGAGCAGAAAACGTCATCTTTCTCCTGCAGAGCTGCTGGTAATTTCGAACTGCTAACCTTGAAGTTAGCAGCCCAACTTGTAATCACTATGCTACCAGAGCTCCTGAAATCTCAAAGAAGAGGCTGCAAAATGATTTCGCTTGCTAGTGTGCTTCATTGAGCCTGCAGTTCTAAAGAATACATTACTAGCATTTAAAACGGTTGAAATTTTACATAAAGATCCAGATCACATGATCTGACCGTGCTGGGCTGTCACATTCTTCCCTGACAGTAGTTGGCGGGTGTGGGGCAGCAGCTGCCCCTTTTACATGGAGCACTAAGTTCACCAGTTCACCCCAGTCCCCACCATTGTCTGTCACCTCCCACACTTGATCAGTGTTCTCACAGGGGTGTCTGCTTGTAATGCAATGGAAAGTTTGGGACCCGTATTTATGAGGAGACGTGTAAAAGCTCATGGGAAAATGGAATTGAGAGATAATGGGATTGTTTCACAAAAAATTATTAAGCCCCTCATTTTATTAAGTGAGAAAATAGAGTGTGAAGCTAAATATGTATTTGAAGAACTTTTCTACACCCAGCCCACAGCCCTCATTCACATCAACTACCAGCTCAGCTCCCAGGGGTGTTTGTAATGTGGCCCCTCCTCTAACCTGCTGTTATACCATGGGATCTCTAGTTGTAATTTGTGGTTTTGTGTGCTGACCATATATTTTTTCTAAAGTCACCTCAATTGGGTTGCTACGCTTCACTCTTCCTAAGCTAGGTCCCTCTTGCAGTTCCAGCTAACTTGGCCTCAGATGAAGCCTGCATTCCTTGGGATTATGGGTGCGACAAGAGTACACACCCAGTCAGAATCGCCTGAAATTGGCAGGAGAGAGATCGCGTTATGGCTTGTCAGCATCCTACAGTCCAAAGTTCAGTATTTCCTTGGCAAAACAACCTGTAAGAAACGAATGTGTCTCAGTGTGTTCAGTGAACCCACCTTGGAAGCACATTGCCTTGACTTGTTTGAGTGAGACTGCCTCTGTGAAAAAGTGTTGAGCAATCTTCTAAACTGTGCGGACTCTATAATCTCTTGATCTCTTCCCAGAAGAAAGGGAACTTGTGGAGTTTAGTTTTTGTTTTGTTTTAAATGCTCTCAGTGCTGCTTGGGGCACAGTGTCCTTTCTGAAAGACTGGTTTCCTGCCCATATACCTTTGGCTTCTTAACCTGAGTTGCTTGTGAGTCCCCTCCAGGAATGACTCGAAGAGGGCTGTGGCTTCCTTCCCTCAGCTGAAATGTGTGTTTTAAAATCACTCTTTTGAGCTCTAGGCCCCCATTTTCTACCTTCCCCAACCTCTCGGTCCCTTCCGAGGTCCTCTACAGCAGCTTGCATTCTGCCCAGAGGTGTGGTAGGCCTTCTTTGCCCTGTTACTTCCAAGGACCCCACGTGACCATTTTAACTGAGCTCAAAACTCCAGGTCATGTTGTGCCTTCCTGAAACCGTGGTGGATCTATACTCCAAGTCTGTCATTTCCGTGGCTCTTGTCTTTACAGCCTTGCTGTTAGCGGCTATCAGATTGCTCCCCTACGTCATGGCAATCCCATGCACGGTGGAACCAAACACTTCCCAATCCTGCACCATCCATTGTGATCCAAAGGCTTGTCATTGGCTGATTTTCAGGAGTGGAGTAGATCACCAGGCCTCCTTTTTTTTTTTTTTTAATTAAATAGTCTGTTGTAGTCTGGAAGCTTCACTGAAACCTGTTCAGCATCCAAGCAACATGCAGGTCTGAGGTGACCCAGGTCTCATGCACTCCCACTACCCCCTCTGTAAAGTCGAGGCTCCGCTTACATCAAATATCCCAGGGATACAGGCACCCCTCACTACCCCCTGCTCTGTAAGAAAGTGTAAGAAAGACTGGCACATACAGAACTGATACTAACGCCTAGACTTTTTCATTAGAAGGGAGTGTCTGGAGAAGAGTCACGGGGACAAGCCTAAGTCCATAGAACATAACCTTGGCAAAGGGTAGAGGAACGGTTTGTGTGGATCTGCAGTGCTTAACTGGAAATAATTTATTTGTTGTACAGTTTTTAGATGGCATTTTATTCATTTCTTAAACTTTTTTAAATAAACAAATGTACAAAAATATATGCGTCTCAGCTTGTTTAAATTGTCTGGTTTCTTGTTTCTGGCCCAGTGTTGGCTCATCTCGCAGTTGTGCAGGTGATGAGCTCCACATGGGCCGAGCAGATACTGATGGCACAGGAAGGTGGCCTTGGGCCCGCAAACTCGCCCTTTTCCTTTGGTCTCACCCAGTGTGCAAAGCAGGTGGGGTTTTGGGGTCATGTAGTAAAAGGATAGGCTGGAGTTCTCACTGTGTGCCTTAGGGAAGAATGGAAGTAGTCATCAATGGGCAACTCAAAAGCCAGAGGTTTTCTGTTCTGTGGTGGTCAGACGAGCACTTTGTGTGAACACTGCCCACATCCGACCACCATAGGGACTTGGGCTCTAACTGCAGTCCAGGTCACCAGCAACCAGGCAGCGGAGGGAGGGGAGGGGAGCTCCAGAGGGGCCTTCGCCAATCACCGTGCCCTGGGAGAGGAGACCCGAGCTCCCCTGGTGAGTGTGCCCAAGAGGGTGGATGTTGCTGCACACCAAAATACCCAAAATGTGGCCTAAAACAAAAACCATCATTTATTCTGCTTAAAAATCTGTGAAGTAAAGGCTCTGCAGGGACACCTTATCTCTGCTCCATGTGACAACAGCTGGAATAGCTCAACGTGGGCTCATGAATCTACTTTCAATTTGCCTCACTCAAACAGCTGGCCAGTTAGTGCCAGCTGTTTGTTCCTCTCCCCTTTGGACCAGTCTATAAAGAGTTTTGGACTTCTCACAAAATGGTAGTTGGATTCCAAGAATGAATGTTTTTCCTGGAGCTGGTAAATGGAAGTTGCTAGTCTCTAAAGGTCTGATTCCAGAAACAGTGTCATTTCCTTGCAGCATCTCAGTGCATCCATCACAAAGTCTGGCCAAACTCAATGGGAGAGGTGTCAAGAGTCTTGCAAATGTGTTTAATCGACTACTGTGGGGTTGGAGGTAGTGGGAGATTCTACTCCCTTGGACAACTGTGACCAACACCTTTTCCCTTGACCACCACATCCACACTAGGGTCACATACTCTCACTGCCCCTTCTGATCCTGTTCTCGAACCTCAAGATTCAGTCTTCAATCAGCCTTCTAGACTTTTCTGTGCACAATGCTCCATGAGGTTCCAAATGCGTCCTCTATTTTGATAATGCCTCAGATTTTAGCTGGCACCATCTGGGCTCCAGGTCCATAATTCCAACAGCCTGGTGGCCCTAACAGCGTATACAGGTGGTACCCCACTTAAGACAGGACTCCATTCCAACTAGTGATGGAAGTAGAATGCCCCTTTTTTAAAAAGTTTTCATTATTATTGACTTATTATCAATATCTTTATGAATCTGGCAGTGTTTTGAAGAGTAAATCATAAAATTGAGTATCTGAGAATAAAGCAAATTATACGGTGTACAATTTTTTTTAAAGTCCCAAGTGCAGTTCAACTTCAATATGTCATCATTTAGGGACAACCTTTATATACTAGTGGCACCCCAAACCTGTTAACCTTTTGTTGTTAGGTGCCATTGAGTAGGCGCTGACCCATAGCAACCATGTATAGATAGGGTTTCCTAAGAGAAGCTGATGAGCCAACTTTGCGGTTCAAACTGACCTTGCAGTCCAGCGCATTACTGGAGCGCCACACATTGTTAAGTGCCGTCGAGTCGGTTCCGACCTGTAGTGACCCTGTACAGGGTTTCTGAGAAGCAGCTGGTGAGCTTGAACCGCCGACCTTGCAGTCTGGCGTATTAACGCACAGCACCACACCAGGACTCCAGCACCACACCTAGGGCTGGTGTAATATAAACACCACAAGTGCATGGCTACAAGAACAGAAATTTATTTTCTCACAGTTCCGGAGGCTAATTCAGTCCTCTTGACTCCTTTCCTGTCGGTAGTTCAGGCCATTCATTGATTCCTTGGCTTTCCTTCCCCAATTCTGTGTCTATTCTAGTCTTGGTATAACTCAGAAGTAAATACATTTAGGATCCAACCTTAACTTGTAGGCCTTATTAACATAACAGAAGAAACCTTATCTCTAAACAAGATGACATCAGAAGGTACTAGGGGCAGGAATTCAACACGTATTTCTAATGGACACTATTCATTCCATAACACCTGATGGATGACTCAAGACAATTCATGATCTCCTCAACCCTTTGTCCCCAAACTTTGTCCCCTTTAATGTAAATTCCTTCCCTAACTCTGCCCTAACTGTGTGGCCTTGGATGGATTCTCTCCTTGTCACACATCCTTATTGCTGTAGAGTTTCATCCCAACCATCCCTGCCTCCCTCCCCTCCGTGTCCCCCCCTTCCCCCCCATCCACTACCCCTTTTCGACACATGATTCCTTTACTCTGAAATCTGTAGCTTCAGATTTGGCCCTCAGGACAAAAGCCTCAGTCTTTGGTTAGGAATCAAGTATCTCCCCGTTACTGCTGCCCTCCCTACTTCTCCAGACCTCCCTTTCCCCACTAGACCCATGACTTTGACCCATGACCTCAGAGCCCCGAAGCAGTGGGGGTCAAAATCTCCAGGGTGGCTTACAGGCACTCCTGCCCAAACTTCTGCTCCTGTCACTCGACCTGGATGCCAGCTCCCTGCCCACCGATGAAAATCCTACCGGCACCCATTGCAGAACCCACTGCTTCCAGGAAGCCCTCCAGCCCACCAAGATCTCCCTCTAAATCCCAACAGTCCTTAGGATCCATAACACCTATGTATTTCGCTATACTTTATTATTTAATAATATACTTGCATGTCTTTTACCCATCAAGATTGCACTTTTCTCAAACGTAGGGACCCATGTCTTGTGCTTAGTTCAAGTGACTCACAATGTCCCACACAGTGGGTGCCCTAGAAATGACACCTGTTACATTTGATGATCAGACTCATTCACTGTACGTCAGCAATGACTTTAGGAGTTAGGCTACAGTTTTGTGCATGGTGGGAATGAATCAGAGGTCAAGTTAATCTCTGTGTTAGGTGTCTTGCAAATCTTGTCTCATGTCACCCTCTGATGAGCCCAGCAGTGACTGTAGCTTAACCAATTGCCTTCCATCGAGTCAGCTCTGACTCATGGTGACTCCATGTGGGTTAGAGTAGAACTCTGCTTCATAAGCTTTTCAGTGACTGACTTTTCAGAATTAGATTGCTGGGCCTTTCATCCAAGGCAGTTTCTGGGTGGACTTGAGCCTTCAACGTTTCTGTTAGTAGCCTAGAGCATTAACCAGGACCCAGAGTTTCCTTCATGTCTAGTTTACTGATGAAGAAAAGGTGGTATCACCTGCCTAAGACCACAGATCAACAAGAGGCAGAGCAAGGAATGCACAGCCTCCCCCACTGTGCTCTGCTGTGCATCTCAGAGTCTTGTCTTTCAGTTTTCTTTCCTTCCTCCTAGGACTCCTGGTGTGGTGCTGTAGGATCAGCACTGGACTACAAACCACAGGTCAACAGTTTAGACCCACCAGCTACTGCTTGGAAATCCTATACAGAGTCGCTATGAGTTGGAACCAACTCAAGGACACTTAACAACAACAAAGAGACAAGCCTTGGGAAAACAAAAACTCTGAGCCTGGGAAATCTGGTCGTGGGCCAGGGCACTGGGACCTCCTGCCTAGTCTGCGTGCCCTCTCAGGACTTGGCAGCTCTACCCCAAGCCTGAAATTCTTGGGAATCTGGTGTTTGAGCCACTTAGCGAAACACCTGTAGCTCTCCTGGTGGCTATCAAAGCCATTTTACACCTGCCCTTCAGCCCAGGCCTCTGATGGGCTGTTCCCAAGGGAAAAACAGTCACTTTTAACAACTGTGAAGTTTCTGGAATGGCTGTCAAATGGTGCCACATCAAGGCCTTCTCAGCCAATGCGCCAAGCCATTCAAATAACTCGGAAACCCGGGGTTCACATGTTCTGTTTGAGAGTTCACAGGGCTGTGCTCCAAGTGGTTACACACTCAGAAGTGCCTTGGAAGAAATGCTTGGTGATCTACTTCCAAAAAATCAGTCATCGAAAACCTGTGGAGCACAATGCTACTCTAAAACACATGGGGTCACCATATTGGAATTATCCCACCCAACAGACTCTGGATTGGTGTTTTGAGTTTTTATAAGGAAACCAAAAGGTGTAGAACTGAATTCTCTCCTTGCCTCTGATCAGGAGCTTCTGCATGATGCCATTAATCACAAACTGAACCAGTCCGGCCTGTTCTCTACACTTTGATGAAGGTAATTGCATAGAGCTGGCATGTGGGCATTTAAGACCCACACAAGGGAGCCAAACCTAGAAAAAGAGTTGCCATAAGCAGCGTAAGGACTCCTGTGTGGCACTATAGGATCCGCGCTGGACTGCGAACCACAAGGCCGGCAGTTCAGGCCCATCAGCTACTCCTCAGAAACCCTATACAGGGGCACTATGAGTCAAAACCCACTTGACAGCTTTTAATAACAGCAAGCAGTTTAAGAGAAGATCACAAAACAGACTATTACACTTAGGAACTCTTTGAATCTTGATCGAACACTGTCCTTTGAAGTCAAGTGTGAACCACATAATCATCTACCCTAACTAGAAAAGTATGTTTGCATTAAGTATTATATTCTTTTAAAAGAAATATATGTACGTGATCAAACTGACAACAGCAACTCAAGAGAAGAGATGAGAAACTTAGGGGGGAAGTGAGTTTATGTTGCTAGTGGTGAAATCGTTTGGAAGAGGTTGCTGAGAAAGGTGTCCCAGCTTGAAGACTGTTAAGTCTAGTGGTTACGAATCGGGCTGCTAACTTGAGGATCAGCGGTTCGAAACTACCAGCTGTTTTGTGGGAAAAAGATGAGGCTTTCTGCTCCCATAAAGATTTACACCCTCGGAAATCCTGTACGGGGTTGCTATGAGTCAGAACCGACTCCACAGTACATAACAACAAACCCTTAGTTTATAAATCTCTGCTGTTGCCAATTGAGATTCTGAATAATCATTTCACAAGGAAGCTGCATCTTTTTTTTTTGCACTGGGCCTGCAAATCTGTTGCTGGCCCTGCCAGGAGGTCAGGAGCATTGCAATCCCCCTTGAGGGGAGAAGCAGCACCGTTTGAGAGGCTGGACAACTTGGCTAGGCTCCTATAGCTAAGAGCACCAGGTGATTCTGGTAAGATTTTAGGAAAAAAGCCCACACGGAAATAAAGCCCCACTGTGATAAATAAACAAAAGAAATATATACACAGGGACAGTCACTAACGGTAAGCTTAACTTTAACCCTAAGTGCTATATGGGTTTTTTGTTTGTTTTCTGTGTGGGCTTTTTGGATGTGTGATTTTTCTGATTACCTTATATTAATGCAAGTGACAAAGTATTGCTGCTATGGTTCCCAGTTCACACATGCGTGGGTTTATTTCAAACAATAATGTGTTTTAGAAAGTCTCTGCAATTAGAGTACTGCAGTAGACCAGTTCTCTCAGCAATAAACTTGTCTTAGTCTCATTGTTGTTATTAAGTGCCATCGAGTCGGTTCTGACACGTAGTGACCCTGTATAGGGTTTCCAAGGAGCAGCTGGTGAGCTTGAACCACCAGCACTGTAGTTCAAACAGCTTTGCTGTTTGGTGCAGTTACCCACAGCGCCACACCAGGACTCCTCAATCTAAGTAGGATGCCTTTCAACTAAAAATTAAGAAGAGGCCCAATCACAGCAGTGGCTTCTGAGGGGATCTCCTGGGCCAGTTAAATTAAGGGCAGGGAGATCAGCTCAGAAGGTTATGGTGATTCTTTTGGGGGGGATCATCTTCATAGATTTTTCTCCAAGGACACAGGAAAATTACAGAGGCTACTTTGAAGAAGTTTTAAAAAATAACAATTGCTAACTGAACTGGTGAGGAAAAGACCAGGAAATTTGCTCTCAGTAATTTTTCTCTTCCGTTGCAGCAATGCATCTGCTCCTTCTTCAAGGATAGCAAAGGCTGTCCTATGAGAATTTCATCGGGAAATTTTACTTCACCCGTCCTACTGCCCTCACCTTACCCCTTCAGACTTCTTTTTATGTTCCCCAAATTCAAAGAACATTGAAAAGGAACACAATTTGAGTTCCTTGAGAATGCTAAAACTGCCTATCGAAGACTGCAGCATTCTTTGGGGAAAGATTAGAGATGGAATCCCTCCTTCAGTTGTGTATAGACCTAGAAGAAAGGCATATTGAGAAACAATAGCTTCAAATTTCAGTATTTTTGTTTAACAGAGGTTTTTATGATTTTGTAGCAATACTCTTTGAATTAGCTTCATTAAAGGCAGATCTTGCAACTCTCCTGCTCAAACTACTCCGGGGGCCTCAGTTTACTCGAGTAGAAGCCAAAGAAAGAAAGTCTCTTGCTGTTTTCCCATGAGAGCTGATTGTGTATTCAAGAAAAATGAAGTCTTTAACAACTTTAATCTTTTCTCTATTTATCATGATGTTATTTATTGATCCATTTGTGAGGATTTATGTTTTTTTGACATTGAGTTTGTAATCCATACTGAAGTCTGTGGTGTTTGATCTTCATCAGTAAGTATTTTAAGTCCTCTTTGCTTCCAGCAAGCATGGTTGTATCATCTGCATATCACAGATTGTTAGTGAGTCTTCCTCCAATCCCGATGCCACATTCTTCTTCATATAACCCATTTTCAGATTATTGGCTCAGCATACTGATTAAACATGGTGAAAGGATACAACCCTGGCCCACACCTTTCCTGATGTGAACTCACTCAGTAGCCCTTTGATCTCTTCAAATGACTGCCTCTTGGTCTGTGTGCAGGTTTCTCATTGGCTCAATCAAGTGTCCTGCAATATCCATTCTTCGAAATGTTATTCATCGTTTTTCATAATCCAGGTTGTCAAAAGCCTTTGCATAATGACAAAAGCACAAGTAAACCTATTTCTGGTATGCTCTGCTTGCAGCCAAAATCCATCTGACATCAGCAATGCTATGCCTCATTCCACGTCATCTTTTGAATCCTGCTTGAATTTCTTGTCAAGGTACTATTGCAGCTGCTTTTGAATTATCACCAGCAAAATTTTACTTGCGTGGAATATTTATGATTTTGTTCAATGATTTCCACATTCCTCTGGGTTACTTCTCTTTGGAATGGGCATAAAGATAGATTTCTTCCAAGCGATTAGCCAGGTAGCTTCTTCCAAATTTCTTGACATAGATGAGTGAGTGTTATCTAGTGCTTCATTGCATTACTGAAAGATTTCCATTTGTATTCCATCAATTCCTGGCACTTTCTTTTTCACCAGTGCCTTCAGTGCACCGTATACTTCTTCCTTCAATGCTTGATCATATGCTACCTCTTGAAATGGTTGAATATAGAACATTCTTTTCAGTACAGTGATTCTGTGTATACCTTCCATCTTCTTTTGATGCTTTCTGTATCATTTAGTATTTTGCCCATATAGGCCTTCAATATTACAAGTTGAAGCTTGCATTTTTTTCTTCAGTTCTTTCAGCTTGAGAAATGCTGAGTGTGTTCTTCCCTTTTGAGTTTCTGACTCCAGGTGCACATTTCATTGTAATATTTGACTTTGCCTTCTAGAACTGCCCTTTGAAATTTTCTGTTCAGTTCTTTTCCTTTCTCATTTCTTCCATTGTCTTTAGCAGATCTGCATTGGAAAGCAAGTTTCAGAATCACTTTTGACATCCATTTATGCCTTTTCTTTCTTTGCTGCCTTTTTAATGAACTTTTATTTTATTCCCATCTGATGTTCTTGATGTTATCCACAAGTCTTATGGTCTTCAGTCATTAGTGTATAATGCATTAAATGTGTTCTTGAGGTGGTCTCTAAATTCAGGTGGGATACGTTCAAAATAATACTTTGGCTCTGAGGACTTGTTTTAATTTTCTTCAGCTTCATCCTGAATTTGCATATGAGCAATTGATGATCTGTTCCACAGTCTGCCCCTGGCCTTATTTTGGCTAATGCAATCGAGCTTTTATACTGTTTCATCCCACAGATGTAGCCAATTTGATTTCTGTGTAGTCCATCTGGTGAGGCTCAGGTGTATAGTCTCACCTTTTATGTTGTTTAAATCAGGTATTTGCAGTGAATAAGTCACTGGTCTTGCAAAATTCTATCATGCGATCTCCAACATTGTTTCTCTCACCAAGACTGTATTTCCCAACTACTGAACCTACTTGTTTTCAGTGTTTGCATTCCAATCACCAGTAATTATCATTACATCTTGATAAGATATTTATATTAAATTTCACACTGAATTTTTTTTTTCCACACTGAAAAAGTTGGTAGAAATCTTAAATTTCATCATCATTGGCATAAGTGGTTGGCATGTAAATTTGAATAATAGGGTACTACTAACTGGTCTTTCTTGTAGACTGTAAAATTTAATTTGTAACTGTAAAACTTAATCGACATTAGTTTAACTCTCTGTTACATAAAGACAACATCCCAAATATTGTGGTAAATTTAAGTATACACAAGCAGATAATGATTTCTCTGCCCTTAAAATCTTTTAATAGGAATTCTGGTATTGTATGGGTTATGAGTAGGGCTGCTAAGTGCAAGGTCAACAGTTAGAAACCATCAGTCATTCTTCAGGAGAAAGATGAGGCTTCCTTCTCCCATAAGGATTTTTTTTTTTTTAAAGTTTCTCCTTCTTTAACTTTAATTACTGCATCATTCTCCAAAACGTTACATATTTTTTTCCTTCATATTGTACATTGCCTTCCTCTTCACCTATGTCAACACATGTCTACCCTCCAGCCAGTGAATTGCTCCCCGGTAACCATCATACAATGTTCCCTTTACTGTGAAACCTTTTACCAACTTCTTACAGTAGTGTTCTCATATACTTGTCCCACCATAACTAACCCCCCTCACCCAGCACAATGTCCTCCAGGTTCATCCGTGCCATGAACAAAAGTCTGTCCCCTGATGGACATCCAAGTTGGCACCATCTTTGTGCTATTGTGAAAATAACATGAGTGTGCACGCATCTATTTCTATTGTGCCTCTTATTTCTTGTAATTTTGATAGATATGAAATGATTGCTGTCATTTTGCTGTGTGTATGGATTTTTTTGGTTTTGTGTGTGTGTGTGGTGCTACTTGTCTCTTTGACATAATTTTCTGTGCTGAGTTTATTTTGTTTGTGGTTTTCTTGTCATTTTCTTTGTTGATATATATATATAT
>NW_006409159.1:239971-249489 GCF_000296735.1 Chrysochloris asiatica
TTTAAGTTTTTATTGTGAATCAAGTGATAGTTTACATGGAAGAACATTGGTTTTAGGCTCTTTGTTTCATTGCAATGATTGCAATCTCCTCCATGCATCATCATTCAACAGTATTTGCTTCTGTTTCCACTGGGGTTTTTTTGGGGGGGAGGGTGTACCCAAAACACTCAGGAATATATAATAATTTAAATAACTGAAGGTCACATTCTGCAAGCCTGCCTCCTGGCTGCCAACACACAGGTTTTCTCCTTCCATGAGTCTGGAGTCCTCAGCTGCTCCATCTCTCCAGGTCCCCATCTCTGCCTCCATCTCTGGTATCTTTGCTTCTCAGGATAGGGTCCCACATTCCATTCGTGGTCTTCTCCCTTGATGGTCCTAGGGTCCTTTGTACCTGGATTGTAAGATTAATTACTCCCTCCTTTTTGTTATAAAACTTCTCTACCTTTATGGTTGTGACTGTCACAATTAGTCATGATAACAATTACTCACTATTGAATCACCAAAACCTTATCCCCATCTCCTTTTGCCAGACCTGTCTAGACAAGATGAAAACTATTCAGTGGGAATTCTACCTTCCCCAACATACTCTGACACTAAACTCCCTCTTGAAAACCTGTAAGACAGTCACTTCATGCCTTTATAGCTCCCCATTTTAGGTCGTGAATTTCTTAGTTGCCCATCCCTATCAACCCTATCAACTCCTATACAGAGAAGATAGAATTTATATTTGAATGTGAAGATTCCTTTCCTCTTAGTTGGATTTTGAGCTACTACATCCATAAGTATAGGTCCAGTTAATCAAATTGTAGAAAATTTTTTCCTTTATTTAAAAAAAATTTTTTTTTTTTAATCTTCCTCCAGTTGAGTTCTAATCATCAAGTCATTGAAGCTAGGTTGAATGGGTACTATCTACAAGTTTGGGCATTCTTGTGCATCTCCCCTCATTTCATATCAGCTGGATGCTTCACTCTCAGCTCTAACCCTCTGTGGCTATGTCCTTGTCAATGGGCTCAGGAGTCCTGAGGTCTCAGAGTACTTCAGACCAACCAGCTCTTCCTCTTCTCTCTATCATCTTCAAGTCAACAGGAGTCTATGGAACGTGGTCAAACTTAGCCCATATCTTCATTGCTTCCTTTCCCCCTCTTCCACTCACCAGTAGACCAGTGTGGTTGCCAGCAAGCTTACATGCCTGCTCATGTGTTCTCCTTGAGTTTCCATCTTCAAGGGGGGGTTGTCCTGAAGGGACTTGATTGTTTGCCTTGATGACTCACCATTCCTTTTTAATTTGCTGTTCCCAGCATAGTAAACCATCTCATTGTCAGATTCAAAACGACCAATGCTAGTCTATTTCAGTTCATTAATGCCTAGGATATCGATCTTTATGCAGTCCATTTTATTTTTGACAACTTCTAATTTCCTAGATTCATACTTCTTACATTCCATGATCTGATTATTACTGGACATTTATAGCTGTTTCTCCTCATTTTGAGTTGTGCCCCATCAGAAAATGCAGGTCCAAAAAGCTTTACTCCATTTGTGTCATTGTGGCCCCCTCTCCTTTGAGGTGGCAGCTCTTCCCCAGTTGTATTTTGAGTGCCTTCCAACCTGAAGGGCTCATCTTCTGGTGTTATATCTGATAATGTTCTGCTGTTATTCCTAAGGTCTTCAGTGGATAAGCATGCAGAAGTAGTCCACCTCTCCTTCTTCCTCGCCTGTCTTAGTCTGGAAGCTCATCTGACACCTGTCCACCATGGGTGACCCTGCTGGTATTTAAAATACCAGTGGCATAGCCTCCAGCATCACAGTAACACATAAGCCATCACAGTAGGACAAACTGACAGAGTAGTGATGGGGAAAATCCATGACTATTTAGCAACCCAAAATGACAAATGCCACTATCCCTTCCTTAAGTGTTCTAAAACCTAGCACAGGGTGTGGTGGTCCTGGATGAGCTTACATCATAGTCTAGAGGTGCCTTATTTGCCAGTTTCTGCTTGTTGAGAGACCTCAGAGAATAGTTGGTAGGGAGTTGGTCTTTGAGAGAATCACTGCTGCTGGCAAATTTGGTCCCTTATTGTGGAGCATTCTAGAGGCAAAACCACAGACTCTCCCCCACCACTGCATCAGAGTGACCTGTGACCTATGAGGTTCACGTACATGGGCATGGATACTAAACTCAGCCTGTCATCGTAGTTACGAAACATTTGTTACCAGACTGAAGAAAACCTTGGCATTGCTGAGGGATGGCTGTGAAGGACCAGCTGTGTGACCCAAATAAACAGTCTAATTTTTCTGGACAACAATTTCCCCAAATGTAATATATGAATTCTAGTGTCTACCTTATAAGGTCATTGAGAGGGTTGTGAGAGATGGTGCATATGGCAATATCTGAACTTAGTATCCATGCTTAGTTAAATCTGCACTGAAGAGGAAAAATTCTCACCAGCAGCTTGCTTATTTTGGATTGTTCTTCTTGTCTTCAGCAAACTGATAGTCTTTTTCTAGGAGTTGGCAGTTCACTAGCTAAGTGTGTCAGATTCTAAGACACTGTTCCCATTCTCTCCAAACTCATTTAGCTGCTGCCTCTTGCAATTTGTGCAGCCTTAGGAGGAGATGTTCCTAACAGAAGCTTCAAGCATCAAGGTGCGTGGTACTCAACAGCCAGGGAACAGGAAACTGCAGGGTCTCATTCTGTAAATCTATTTCAGTGTGATAGGAAAATGTTCTGCTGTCCATTTCTGAGGTTACTGTGGTTAAGTTCCATTGAGTTGGTTCTGACTCATGGAGACCCTGTGTAGTGTTTCCAAGGAGCAGCTGATGGGTTTGAACTGCCGACCTTGTGGTTCACAATCCAGTACTTATCCTATAGCAGCATGTTATTGTTATGTGCCGTGGAGTTGGTTCCAACTCATAGTGATCCTGTATAGGGTTTCTAAGGCTGTAAATCTTTACAGGAGTAGAAAGCCTCATCCTTCTCCTGCAGAACAGCTGGTAGTTTCGAACTGCTGACCCTAAGGATAGCAGCCCGATTTGTAACCACTACACTACCAGAGTTCTCTTATAGCAGCATAGCTGTGAACTTTAGGCCTGCTTGACCAGGACACTCAGCTTAGATGACTCAGGATGGAGCTGGACTCCAATGAAGAAGACATGTTGCTGTTGAGGTGGTGAAGGGGAGAGACTTAGCTGGTCACTCAACAGCTTTCCCACCATTGTGGACTGAAGTAACCATAGCAACTGTCTAAGAGTCTATTGTTGTCCTTCCGCCCTCCCATCCCCCAATTCCTTTCCTCAATAACAAGGGACTGGGCAAATGGCATCAGTTCTTAAAGATCTTCAGAAAATTCTTCAGGGTAAATTTAAGCCACAGGAAAGTCAGTACTGCTAAATAGTGTCTAAGCATTTGAAAAGTTTAAAAAAGAAGTTTGAAAACGTCTTGTTAAATAGAAATTGTAAACAAGTGTTTGCCTAAAAGAAAGGAAACAGTGGCTGGGAAATTTTTGCTGCATACCCTTTTGTAGTTTTTGAATCTGAACTTTGAGGATGTGCTCTAATTATAAAATAAAGTGAAAATGAAGCATTCTTTTAAAAACTTGTTAAAATTCAAGATTCTGTGGTAATCCAATGTCCCAAACAAGACTTTGGATGGATCCTAGATGCCCCGGAGTCCATTTGTTCTTCAGCAACTTTAAGGTCTCCCTTCCCCCACCAGTGGTGTGGCCAGTTTGGCCAGATTTTAAGCCCTCAAGCCTAAAATTGCTGAGAGGCTCAGTCTGGAAGACACAGGAAGATGTGACTGCAGAAACACTGTACGAACCCTACTGAGAGCCTCTTTCTCACCACCTCTGGGTGGTGTAACTCTGTCCCTACCTCACTCAGGTACTCAAACAGTGCTGCTCCAGCCAAGGTGTCCTCAGAACCTGCCAGTTTTGGAAGGCAAGATGTTCAGTTCCCTCTTTCAGAAATAGGGGTCCCAGTCACCATTGATGAAATGATTTCTAGCCCTTTCACAGGTTTTTCACATTGCCAAGGAAGCTGGGCTTTGAACAAGTTCAAACCAGTTATGTCATGCTCAACGAAGAGAAATCAACAGACCTAACTTTTTAAATTTTGGTTACAGCAGAATGACAACTAGAACAGGAAAAATTAAGAGTTGAAGCCCTGCAATGGGAGACTTGGAAAGAACCCTTTCAGGATGTGGGAGACAGAATTATCTATCACCAGGACTGTGGAAAGTAACATACATTCAAAGCAGTGTAGTTAGCCACGATCTTTGAGCAGGGCACTGTTTTTCCAACGCTACCAGTCAAGAGACTGATTTGGTTGCTATTCAGTACAGAGGCTGCCCTTGTTTCCTAAGAGATTAAGTTCCTAGCAGGCGGTCAAGCATAATTGGTCCCTTCCCAGTTATCATCGTCCCATCTCTACGTTTCACATATTTGAGACCCTTCCATCTCCACTTCATCAGCTACAATTGAACTGGGAAGAATTGGTTCAAAGTCCTATAAGGAAGTTCAGATCTGACCTTTCCAGGATCCAGACTAAAGGTACTAGAATCCACTTTGACCTTAAACCTAAGCTGTTTGGTGCTGTAGAGTCCATTTTCAACTCCGTGCCGCCATATACAACGGAATTGTTGTTGTTATGTGCCGTGGAGTCAGTTCCGACTCATAGCGACCCTGTACAGGGTTTCCGAGGCTGTAAATCTTTACAGGAGCAGAAAGCCTCATCTTTCTCCCGCAGAACAGCTGGTAGTTTCGAACTGCTGAACTTGCGGTTCTCAAACTGCTTTGTAACCACTATGCTACCTGAGCTCCTTATATACAACAGAGTAGAACTGCCCATAAAGTGTCCTAGGCTGTAACATTTACAGGAGCAAAGCCCCAGGCCATTCATCTGCAAAGCAGCTGGGTGGGTTTGAACTACCAACCTTTTAGTTAGCAGCTGACTGTTTAACAATTGTGCCAGCAGAGCTCCTTATATTAAGCCTGTTGTTTAGTGCCACTGAGTGGGTTATAACTCTCAGTGACCCTTTATAGGGTTTCCAAGGAGTAGCTGGTAGATTTGAACCTCACACTTGTGGTATCCAGTCCTTATCCTATTGTGCCACACCAAGACTCCATATCTGGGAACTACAGTTGTGAGGGGTCAGTCTCCTTGGAGTTGAGGAAGACAAAGCTAGTATGTGAGAGAGGCTACTAGGAATATCATTTTTGGGTTGCTGTATAATTTGAAGAGGGAATAAAATTATATATATATATGAAGTGCAGTATTTATTGTTATAAATAAAAATGGATTAAAAATTTACACATATATGAACTATCTTTCCCCAGATACATCAAATGATTTGATGTGGCATAGTATGAAATTGTTTTTATTGTGAATAAGGGTTAAAAAAAACACAGCTAATTCATAAACATTAGAACACATTATATTACATGACTGTATCATTAGGTAAAATCCTAATCAAATTCTAATTAACTTCCAACATTGGTAAGGTAAATTTCTTTAAAATAGTTGTATGATTATTTCTTAAAATTTCTAGTCATTGCACCTATTAGATTATTTTTTTTTTTACTTTTTATTTAGTTTGAATGAAAGTTTACAGAGCAAATTAGTTTTCCAGTCAATAAATTATACACATTTCATTTTGTGAAATCGGTTATAGTTCCCTCCATGTAAGAACATTCTAGCCACTTCCTTCCTAGCTCTCCTGTGTCATTTGTCCTTTCCTGCCTTCTGAGCTTTGTTTTGGGGCAAATGCAGCCCTTTTGTTCTTGTATGGTTTTTTGTACTGAGGAGTATATTCCTCCCTGGTTTTATTATTCATTTTATAGGCTTGTCTATTGTGCAGAGGGGAAAGGAGCAGGGATATATTTTGCCAAAATCCAAATTCATGACTCTGTGGGAGCAAGTAAAAAAGCCAATCTGCCAGAAACTTAAATTCAGTCAGTATTTTGGACGCTAAGCAGGTTCATTCCATTACAAGACACCAGCAGGAACCAATTCCATCCTTGATCCCTTCTCACAAGACGCTCACCCTTGGATGTCTTCCACCCACAAGGGTGCCTGAGCCTGTTTGCTGGCAAATCATTTGATAGTCCTTAATTAAACCTCTTTCCCTACTTCCCACTCAGTGACCTGTACCCCAAATCACCATCAATGCTTCAACCACGTCCACCTCACACACACACCCATTTGGCCACTGCAGCCACACAGGAGACCAACCTGCCGAGGGTGGTGTGGTCTAGTCTCATAGATCTTTGATCTCAATGGGGTCAATAGTGCGAATGCTAATTAAAATCAGTTGCCATTGAGTCAATTTCACCTCATGGTGACTCTGTGTTTGTCCAAGTAGAACTCTGCTCCACAGAGTTTTCAGTGACTGAATTTTCAGAAGTAGATCACCAGGCCTTTTTCCCAAGGTTCCTTTGGGTGAACTCCAACATCCAACATTTTGGTTAGCAACCACGTCTGTTAACTGTGCATATCACTCAGGGTCTCCAAACACTAGTTACACTCGTGCCTTCTCTTTGGATTCTCAAAGCACTTTTACAAACATTATTTCATTTTATGCCACATTTAGCATGTTGCCATTGTTAAGTGCAGTCAAGTTGGTTCCAACTCACAGCTACCCTGTATAGGGTTTCCAAGGAGTAGCTGGTGAGTTTGAACTGCTAACCTTGTTGTATATATAACAACAATTGTTGTATATATAACAACAATTCAATAGATTCTGAATTGAATCAGTCCTTATAACAACCCTGATAGGTAAATACCAAAATAAACAGCTAAAAAAATAAATAAAACAAACATATTACCATTAAATTAATTATAATTCATAGCAAGTATATGGTTTCCAAGGCCATAAATCATTTGTTTTGTTTAACTTTTTTTTGTGAATTGAGTGAAGGTTTAAAGACAAGATGATCAGTTTACATTCAACAAATTACACACTTTGTTTCATCTGAATGATTGTAATCCCCTCCATGAACTAACAGTTAACCCACTTTCTCCTAGTGATTCCTATTTCCACTCCACTCTCCTTCCCATTCTTTCTCAACTTTATCCTTAGGTAAATGTTGCCCTTTGATCTTGAATGATTGACTTTTCCATGGTTACTATTGTTGTTGTCCCTCCTATATACCTATCTACTGCTTGGCTGAAAGATGGATCACCAGGGTGAGTTCCTTTCCAGACCTGAAGGGTGGTCTACGGCCATAGTCTCAGATTTCTCCAATCTCTTTCTAACCAGTAAGCCCATTTTTTGTTTTTTATAATTTTGAGTTTTTTATATTTTCTGCCCTGCTACCCAGAACTTCTAATGTGATCCCTGTCAAAGTAGTTGATAGTCATCTAGTTCTTCTGGTCTTAGAGCCTTGGAGACTGACATTCACATGTTCCATTAGTCTGTTGGGCCAATTGATTACAAGCATCTTCAATTCTCATCACTCTTCTTTCTTTTGCACCTAAAGAGACCAATAGTTGTACCTGTTGTTGTCGTTGTTAGGTGCCATCAAGTCAGTTCCGAGTCATAGCACAAGAGAATGAAACACTGCCCAGTCCTGGGTCAACCTCACAATTGTTACTACACTGGAGCCCATTGATACTGCCATTTTGTCAATCCAACTCACTGGAGGTCTTCCTCTTTCTCTCTGACCCTCCACCTTACCTTAGATGGCTGCTTATGAGCTTTTAAGATCCCAGATGCTACCCACCAAAGTAGGATGTAGAGCATTGTCTCTGTGAAGTATGTTATGCCAATTGACCATGGTGTCTCCTGAGATTATGGTCTTGAGCCCTCAGGCCCAGTCATTCATTGCCGTAAGAGGTTCGATATTATCTAAGAAGTTTTCATCACTTTCCCTGCTGTATGCTATATGACATTCATAGGTTTGATTGCAGCAAAGGTAAATACTCACATAGAAATTATTTTCTTTCAAATCCTTATATATTTGGGAACATACTCCCACTTTTCCTCCCATAACCATTCAGTCTGTGTATTTGTCATTGTATCTGCCCACTAAACACTATTGGTCTAAAGTTGTGTATATATCACTATTTACCTCTATCCTCTTTAGCCATTGCATACCTCCCTGAGCCTTCACCTATCTTCATCATTCTTCAGTCGACCCTTCACCCAATTTAGTATATGTCTACCCTCTAGCAAATGAATTACTCTCCCTTCTCTCCCCCTCCTGGTAACCATCCAAGAATGTTTCTTTTTTAGCATGAAAACATTTTCTTGACTTTTCACAATAGTGGTTTCATACAATATTTGTCCTTTTGTGATTAATTTCATTCAGCATAATGTCCTCCAGGTTCATCCACGTTATGAGGTGTTTTTCAGATTTATCATAATTCTTTAAGGTTGCGTAGCATTATATTGTGTGTATGTACCAAAGTTTGTTTAACTGTTCTGTTGATGGCCATGTAAGCTGTCTCCATCTTTTTGCTATTGCGAATACTTCTGTGATGAATATCAGTGAGAATATATCTAGTCATTTCACAGCTTTTATTTCTTGAGGATATATACCATGTAAAAACATTGCTGGGTCATATGGTATTTCTATTTCTATTTTTGAGGAAACACCATCCTGTTTTCTACAGTGCTTGCACCATTTTACATTCCCACTGCTAGTGGGAATGTAAAATGGTGCAAGCACTGTAGAAAGGGTGCATATATAACTAAACTTAGTATACATAAACTAAGACCCTCCCAGTAGGAGGGTCTTATTTTCTCTACACCCTCACCAGCATTTTTGTTTTCTGTATTTTTGAACTTTGCTATTAATGCTGAGATGAGATGGTATTGTGTTGTTGTTTAGTTTGCATCTATCTAATGGCTAATGATCATAAACATTTCTTCATTTGTTTTCTGCTGCCTGAATGCTTTTTTTGGTGAAGTGTCTACTCATGTACTGTGTCCATTTTTTAATTGTGTTGTTTGTCTTTTTCTTGTAGAGGTACTATAGATTTCTACAGATTTTAGAGATCAGTCCCTTATCTGATGTTATTTCAAAACATTTTTTCCTAGGCTGTGAGCTCTCTTCACTCTTTTAATGAAATCTTTCATTGTACATAAGTGTCAGATTGTTAAAAGGTCCCAGTCATCTTTTGTCTTCTACTGTTTTCATGTTTTTAGTTATGTTTGATAGTATATTTATGTCATGTATTAGAGCTCCTAAGTTTGTCCCTATTTTTTCATTGATGATCTTATTCTTTAGGTTTTACATTTAGGTCTTTAATCCATGTTGGGCTCTTTTTATATGGTGTGAGATATGAATCTTGTTTCATTCTTCTAAAAATGAATTTCCAGTTTTTAGTCGAAGAGACTATCTCTCCCCTATTTAATTTGTTTTGGGCTTTTGTCAAAAATCAGCTGACTGTGTAAGTATGGATTTACCTCTGGGTTCTCATTTTTGTTCCATTGATCTATGTATCTTCCAATGTACCAGTAACAGGTTGTTTTGATCACTGTGGCTGTTTAATAGATTTTCAGACTAGGGAATAAGAGG